>NW_022610681.1:0-32500 GCF_000309985.2 Brassica rapa
TGTGTATTTGGTTATTGTAGGCCTGACGTTGGCATGTATGTGTCGTTGAGTGATGCTGTGAAGGGTGGTGGATATTAAAGCTATGCGGTTCATTGTGGCCGGCCGATCATGTTCTGTTTGATTGTTTGTCGTCGATTAATGATACTTGCATAGTCTAAGTGTCTAACACTACATGAGTATTGAACTCAAGCGTATATATGGTTAACTAGGGATTGTTTGTTGACTTGTTTCAGGTGACGAGTAGTGAGCTTGTAGAAGGCGCGGGTGGCTAGACTGGCTGGTGTAGATTTGCATCTTTTTGCTTAAGACGCTTTCAGACTATAAGTATGTACTTTCGCTTTCTTGGCATGCCACCACTTGTATAATATTTTGTGTATTGTAAACCAGATACTATATAAAATAAATAAAGCGAATGTTTTGTGCAAATGCCTTGTTGTTCTGATATTAGCTTGTCCGAGCTAACACAACGTCAGATTAGAGTACGGGTTGAGAAGTCTTAGGCTTTGGTCTGACAGGACGTGTTAGTGGGTGGCCTGGCCTAGTTACGAATTGCACCTTTTGTAACTTTGGCTGGATTGCCCGTTAACCCGTATTGTAGCGCTCCTGAACCTTGGTAGACGGTCGGGCCGTCGGTCATGTTCTTGTTTGATTGTTGGCCGGTGGTTCGACCTATGCCTATAACGGTTCGGGGATGTTACAGAGGTGGTATCAGAAGTGGGATTTGAACCCACGCCCTCTCACGAGGACCAGGATGTGATAACCCGCCCTTTGGGATAAAATGGTCGAGAGAGCAAAAGTCATAATCCAGAGCCGAGCTTTTGGGAATCAAAGAAATTGAAGGAATGTTAAGTTTTGATCACTTAAGACTTAACATGGATCGAAGAAAATAGAAGATTGGTCGAGCATCAACTTTGTGGTCGAGTCGCGGGCAATACAGATCGATCGGGAAATTTGAAGTACGAGAAGGTCGAAGAATGGATCGTGAGTGAAGCATGAGTTGAGATAAGCTGCTCTACCATTGTTAGAAGTGTCTTAGATTGATCAGACGGCAGTTTTGGAAGAATCACATTTTTGAAGCACGACGGTTTAGAAGCTCGACGTTTTTGAAGATTGACGTATCTTCATCGCGAAGTTTTCTCGGAATATCTTCGTAGCAGTAACATATTATTCTGAAGACATTATAAGTCGGAAGCAGGATGGGAATTAAGCAGGACGGGAAGCAAACACGACAGGATTGAAGCACGACGGGAACCTTAAGTTGCGCGAAAACCCTAATTTTGGTATTACGAAATTCTTTGAGGAAGCCGGAGGCTCGGGAAATTTTTAAAGGATATCATACATCATCTGTAGTTTATTTAAAATATTCAGAGAACCAGAATGAAGGCAGCAGAAAAAATATTCGGGATTGATCGCGGGTCAGAAATTCACAAGAAAGGTCGAAATCGCGCAAAGGAACCGAGAAGCTCGAAGTGGCTTGATCTAAGGGATAAGAACGTGGTGGCAACTGTCTAACCAGCTGAGTGTCAAGAGAAGCTCGAGGTGTCACTGTGCATGAAGCAGGAACATGCAGCATGACATGTTGAAGCACAAAGTGTCGTGATACCTGCAACCGAAGCATGCTGATCGACACGCAGGAGCGGTGTGTCGCGACGCATGCATTCCATCCATGCTAATAGACATCTGGTCGTCCAGGAAGGAGAAGAGGTGTCACTTTGCATGAATTTGGTCCATACTGACTTCCATGTGGAGCACGAGGTGCCGCGACGCATGCAATCGGAGCCATGCTAGCCGACACACGGGCTGCCACCAACTTCAATCTGATTCGCTGCTGTATCCTATATAAAGACCACGACCCCTTCTCATTTCATTCATCCAGACATTTCAAAAGCAAGTTAAAAAGTGGGTTAGAGAGAGAGAGAGAAAGAAGTAAAAAGAAAGTAAGAGGTTCTGAGTTATTTCGAGAATTTTAGAGAGTTTTCTAGATCAGTTTCTCTACTGATTTAAAGTCAGCGCCTAGGGAAGGTTCTGGCCAACTGAAGATCAACCAATTTAAGATCAATTCAGATGGGAAGCAAGTCAACGTGGTTAGAGAGAGAGAAAAAAAGAGTGTAGATGAGTTCCGAAGATCGATACTTCACCAAGAAGCGAAGTTCTGTCCAATCGAAGAATTTCTGCAATTGTTATGCGGAAGCTCTGCCCAAATCATCTGTCCACTCTACTCATATTCTTTGATGATCAAGTGGAGGTGCTGTCCAAGATCAGTTCAGTTCCATGGTTTTAGTTCAGTCGAGGGTATGATTCGATACTCTGTTCAGATTTCGGAAGAATTGTTCAGAAGCTAAGGAAGGTGCTGTTCGAGTTGAGTTCAGTCAAGACCAGTATCAGGGTAGGTTCTGTACAAGTCAAGACCAGTCTAATCCAGTCCATTCAAGTCGTCCATTGGGTTTTGGCTAAGTCCTCTCCGATCAACCAGCTGCTTATCGGCATAGAACACTGTGAGTTGGTTTTGTGTGAATTCCACTTGGAATTTAGGATAGATCGAGTCGCATATAAATTAGAATGATCAAGTTATTCAATGGTAGAGTCCTTAGGGTTATTTTATTTATGGAAACAGACTCAGTTTAGAAAGGCCTAAGCTGAGATGAAAGGAATTAAGACTGAATTAATAACTTGATTAGGACTAAGGCTAGGATGCATCATGTTTTCTATTCTTGTTGTGTTGATTTGGTTGAGTGCAGGTTCCCGTTATCTTTATGAATAGTTTCATAGGAGGAGACTGGACTATCTGGATAACAGTATGATTTAATTGATTAGTATTGATTATTATTGCTTAGTTGTTTAGTAGTTAGTACTAAGGGTCTTAGGCCATATAGGCCGGACTACTGGTATTATGGTTAGTCTTGTGGAGTCGAGTGTCTAATTAGGATCTGGAACTTTGGCTTTAGGTTAGGATCTAGATTGAGTTTGTTTTGTTGTGAGTGTGCCGACAGTATATGCGTAACCCGCCCATACTAGGCTTGTGTAGGGGTGATTAGTGTTTCCTCGGCCTCGTACCCAGCGGGTTCAAGGAAACCCCTATTTGCTGGGTCGGGAAGACTCAGACGAACGGGGTCATGTCCTCTGGCTGAGTATTACACGACGGTGTAATGTGGCAGTGACCTGAAGGACTGTGGGCCGCGGTCGGTTGAAAGTTCCTTCTTCTGGCCTTTGTGGTAGGGAGATAGGATATTGCCGATAGAGAGAGGAAAACACGAAGTCACCAGGGCCCAGGTTGCTTTAGGTGAGGATGATCGGATAGCTTCGTGCTGGACGTTAGGACCGCCGGTGTAGATTTTCATGCCTTTTGTAAATGGATTGTTGATTTGTGTTTAGTTAACTCAATTTTGGCATTAGGCCGGGACCGGTCTCAATTATATCAATGTATGGATATTTCTCGAATTAATAAAGTAATTGTTTTATATGCGCTTCATGAGTACTCTGATATTTGACTAGTCCGGTCTAACACAACGTTAGGTCGTAGTACGGGTTGAAAAGCCTTAGGCCTCGATCTAACGAAAAACGCTAACTCTTGGCCGGGTTGCAAAGCCTTGTGCCTTGATTTAGTGGGACGAGTTAGTGGATGAACTGGTCTAGGTCGTGGAGTAAATTTTATGACTCTGACCGGAATTGTCCCTAGCCCGTCACGTAGCGCTTCCGGACAATGGTGTGTTGGGTTGAACGGTCAGTCATGTTCTTGTTTGATTGTTGGCTGGCCGGTTGGCTCATTCATCTCAAACCCTGGGTGTTGGACGGTCGATCGGTCATGTTCTTGTTTGATTGTTGGCCGGTGGGTCGACCTATGCTTACGACGGTTCGGGGGTGTTACAGAGGTTGTATCAGAGCATGGTTTCGTCCATGCTTCTGGAACTCATGATTTAATCGGTTTTCAATATTTTTCGAGTCAAAAAGAGTCACAAAAGGCATTAGGTAAACCGGTCACGTCCAGCTTAGGATTTATTGTTTTAGGAATTAGGAATAGATAGAAGAATTAGAATTGCTAGGTTGCTGGTTAGAATTGTTAGGTTGCTGGTTAGCATTGCTAGGTTGTTTTAGCTAGTATTGCTATTAGATTGTTGGTAGTATTTGTTTGGTTTGTTGTTGACTGACTTGCGTGTGAGTGTTCTATTTAGTTGCAGATTTAAGTGTGTTCGTTGATCGGAACTTTAAGGCTGGAAACCTTAAAGTGAAGAGAGTTCAAGGCCAAAAACCCAAAGCCAAAGAAAGAGTGAAGATAGGTTCAGAGGACTGGACAGTGGTATGGACTGGACAAATGGGAAGAAAAAAAGACTTCATTGGAAAAGGACTTCATCAGTATCTGGGAAAAGGGAAATCGAGGAAATGGTTAGAGTAATCAGAGGCGCAGATTGGCAAGACCGTATCATGGGAAATTAGTTGGCAGCAAAGTAAAAACTAAGAAGAAGACGCAGTGATCATTCAAGTGAAGATTTTCTGAAGATGATTGTGGTGACATTGGGAAGGACACTCAAGGGACAGTGAAAGGCAGAGTGAAGAGATATAAAGACGATTATGGCGACTTTAGACAGTATACACAAGGGACATGGGCAAGCAAAGTAAAGAGTTATGAAGACGAGTTGAGATTAAGTGAAGCATGAAAATCAAAAAGTGAAGAAATGAAAGGATTCAAGACCGAGGAAATGCATGGAGATGTATTAAGATGGAGCGAGTTCAGAATTAAAAAATCTAGAAGAAGACTGAAGAAATCAGGGGAGATATCTAAGGCCAACCGATAAAGAAGCACATCTAGTGATCAAGACAAAGTTATGTAAAGAGGAGTTATGGAGGAGTTGTTATCAAGGTGGAGCAAGTTCAAAATCCAAAGTGTTTATGGAGACCCAAAGAAACCGAAAGAAAGGCGAGCCAGCAAAGAACCATATCTTATGACCAAGACGCAAGACGGAGTTATTCAAAAGCTGAACGTCATCACTACACATCAAGGAGGAACATTTCGTGAAGTTAAGTAATTGCGCAACTAAGAATTCGAGGACGAATTCTATTAAGGGGGGGGGGGGAGAATGTGATAACCCGCCCTTGGGATAAAATGGTCGAGAGAGCAAAAGTCATAATCCAGAGCCGAGCTTTTGGGAATCAAAGCAATTGAAGGAATGTTAAGTTTTGATCACTTAAGACTTAACATGGATCGAAGAAAATAGAAGATTGGTCGAGCATCAACTTTGTGGTCGAGTCGCGGGCAATAAAGATTGTTCGGGAAATTTGAAGTACGAGAAGGTCGAATAATGGATCGTGAGTGAAGCATGAGTTGAGATAAGCTTCTCTACCATTGTTCGAAGTGTCTTAGATTGATCAGACGACAGTTTTGGAAGAATCACATTTTTGAAGCACGACGGTTTAGAAGCTCGACGTTTTTGAAGATTGACGTTTCTTCATCGCGAAATTTTCTCGGAATATCTTCGTATCAGTAAAATATTATTCTGAAGACATTATAAGTCGGAAGCAGGACGGGAATTAAGCAGGATGGGAAGCAAGCACGACGGGAAACCTTGAAGTTGGGCGAAAACCCTAATTTCGGTATTACGAATTTCTTTGAGGAAGCCGGAGGCTCGGGAAATACTTTTAAAGGATATCATACATCATCTGTAGTTTATTAAAAATACTCAGAGAACCAGAATGGGAGCAGAAATATTCGGGATTGATCGCGGATCAGAAATTCACAAGAAGGGTCGAAAACGCGCAAAGGAACCGAGAAGCTCGAGGTGGCTTGATCTAAGGGATAAGAACGTGGTGGCAACTGTCTAACCAGCTGAGTGTCAAGAGAAGCTCGAGGTGTCGCTGTGCATGAAGCAGGCACATGCAGCATGACATGTTGAAGCACGACGTGTCGCGATACCGGCAACCAAAGCATGCTGATCGACACGCAGGAAGCGGTGTGTCGCGACGCATGCATTCCATCCATGCTGATCGACATATGGTCTTCCAGGAAGGAGAAGAGGTGTCACTTTGCATGAGTTTGGTCCATGCTGACTGCCATGTGGACCACGAGGTGCCGCGACGCATGCAACCGGAGCTATGCTAGCCGACACACGGGATGCCACCAACTTCAATCTGATTCGCTGCTGTATCCTATATAAAGACCACGACCCCTTCTCATTTCATTCATCCAGACATTTCAAAAGCAAGTTAAAAAGTGGGTTAGAGAGAGAGAAAGAAGTAGAAAAAGAAAGTAAGAGGTTCTGTGTTATTTCGAGAGTTTTAGAGAGTTTTCGAGATCAGTTTCTCTACTGATTTCAAGTCAGCGCCTATGGAAGGTTCTGGCCAACTGAAGATCAACCAATTTAAGATCAATTCAGATGGGAAGCAAGTCAACGTGGTTAGAGAGAGAAAGAAAAAGAGTGTAGATGAGTTCCGAAGATCGATACTTCACCAAGAATCGAAGTTCTGTCCAATCGAAGAATTTCTGCAATTGTTATGCGGAAGCTCTGCCCAAATCAATCTGTCCACTCTACTCATATTCTTTGATGATCAAGTGGAGGTGCTGTCCAAGATCAGTTCAGTTCCATGGTTTTAGTTCAGTCGAGGTTATGATTCGATACTCTGTTCAGATTTCGGAAGAATTGTTCAGAAGCTAAGGAAGGTGCTGTTCGAGTTGAGTTCAGTCCAGACCAGTATCAGGGGAGGTTCTGTACAAGTCAAGACCAGTCTAGTCCAGTCCATTCAAGTCGTCCATTGGGTTTTGGCTATGTCCTCTCCGATCAATCAGCTGCTTATCGGCATAGAACACTGTAAGTTGGTTTTGTGTGAATTCCACTTGGAATTTAGGATAGATAAAGTCACATATAGATTAGAATGATCAAGTTATTGAATGGTAGAGTCCTTAGGGTTATTTTATTTATGGAACCGGACTCAGTTTAGAAAGGCCTAAGCTGAGATGAAAGGAATTAAAACTGAATTAATGACCTGATTAGGACTAAGGCTAGGATGCATCATGTTTTCTATTCTTGTTGTGTTGATTTGGTTGAGTGCAGGTTCCCATTATCTTTAAGGATAGTTTCATAGCAGGAGGCTGGACTATCTGGATAACGGTTTGATTTAATTGATTAGTATTGATTATTATTGCTTAGTTGTTTAGTAGTTAGTACTAAGGGTCTTAGGCCATATGGGCCGGACTACTGGTACTATGGTTAGTCTTGTGGAGTCGAGTGTCTAGTTAGGATCTGGAACTTTGGCTTTAGGTTAGGATCTAGATTGAGTTTGTTTTGTTGTGAGTGTGCCGACAGTATGTGCGTAACCCGCCCATACTAGGCTTGTGTAGGGGTGATTAGTGTTTCCTCGGCCTTGTACCCAGCGGGTTCAAGGAAACCCCTTGTTCGCTAGATCGGGAAGGCTCAGACGAACGGGGTCATGTCTTATGGCTGAGTATTACACGACGGTGTAATGTGGCAGTGACCCAAAGGACTGTGGGCTGTCGCGCGGTGACCTGAAGGACTGTGGGCCGCGGTCGGTTGAAAGTTCCTTCTTCTGGCCTTTGTGGTAGGGAGCTAGGATATTGCCGATAGAGAGGAGGAACACGAAGTCACCAGGGCCCAGGTTGCTTTAGGTAAGGATGATCGGATAGCTTCGTGCTGGACGTTAGGACCGCCGGTGTAGATTTTCATGCCTTTTGTAAATGGTATTGTTGATTTGTGTTTAGTTAACTCGATTTTGGCATTAGGCCGGGACCGGTCTCAATTATATCAATGTATGGATATTTCTCGAATTAATAAAGTAATTGTTTTATATGCGCTTCATGAGTACTCTGATATTTGACTAGTCCGGTCTAACACAAAGTTAGGTCATAGTACGGGTTGAAAAGCCTAAGGCCTCGATCTAACGGAAAACGCTAACTCTTGGCCGGGTTGCAAAGACTTGTGCCTTGATTTAGCGGGACGAGTTAGTGGATGAACTGGTCTAGCTCGTGGAGTAAATTTTATGACTCTGACCGGATCGTCCCTAGCCCGTCACATAGCGCTTCCGGACCATGGTGTTGGGTTGGACGGTCAGTCATGTTCTTGTTTGATTGTTGGCTGGCCGGTTGGCTTATTCATCTCGAACCCTGGGTGTTGGACGGTCGATTGGTCATGTTCTTGTTTGATTATTGGCCGGTGAAGATCAGATCAGATGGGAGTGTATTTGGAGATGAAACACCCCCGAACCGTCCTAAGCACAGGTCGACCCACCGGCCAACAATCAAACAAGAACATGACCGACGGATGACCCACACCAAGGGTTTGAGATGAAAGGCCAACCGGCCAGCCAACAATCAAACAAGAACATGACTGACCGTCCAACCCAAAACCATGGTCCGGAAGCGCTACGTGACGGGCTAGGGACGATCCTGTCAGAGTCACAAAATTTATTTCACGACCTCGACCAGTTCATCCACTAACTCGTCCCGCTGCGTCAAGGCACAAGGCTTTGCAACCCGGCCAAGAGTTAGTGTTTTCCGTTAGATCGAGGCCTAAGGCTTTTCAACCCGTACTACGACCTAACGTTGTGTTAGACCGGACTAGTCAAATATCAGAGTACTCATGAAGCGTATATAAAACATTTACTTTATTGATTCGAGAAATATCCATACATTGATATAATTCAAGACCGGTCCTAGCCTAATGCCAAATTGAGTCAACTAAACACAAATCCACAATACCGTTTACAAAAGGCATGAAAATCTACACCGGTGGTCCTAACGTCCAGCACCCAGCTATCCGATCATCCTTACCCACGCTACCTGCAAAATGGACAACAGAGTTGGATGAGTAACCTAATGTTACTCAAGTGAATTATGATCCCCAACTAACAAATACAACCCCTTGCTATCCCACCCCAAACAATTTAAAGCGAGAGGTTCACCTAACAATAAATCAATTCAATAGATAAGCAATAAGCACTATCCAAAATACGCAGCGGATAATAATAGCTAGATAATTAACGATATGAAATCATAACCGCTAATGACTAGCTAACCACTTAAACTCAAACTCATCTCAATCTAGGGTTTAACAACCCTCTACACTATCTACACTATAACTAGGGCCCTTTGTGACTTAGTGTTCCTCCTCATCCTCGGCAATATCCTATCTCCCTACCACAAAGGCCAGAAGAAGGAACTTTCAACCGAACGCGGCCCACAGTACGTTTGGGTCACCGCGCGACAGCCCCAGTATGTTCGGGCCACTGCCGGTTGTCACACGACGATTGCGGCCCACTGTACGTTCGGGTCACCGCAAGACAGCCCACAGTACGTTCGGGTCACTGCCGGTCACTACCCCGTCGTGCAACCACTCAGCCATAGTCCATGACCCCGTCTCTCTGAGTGTTCTCGATCCAGCGAATAAGGGCTTTCCTTAAACCCACTGGGTACAAGGTCGAAGAAACACTAATCCACCTCAAACATGCCTAGCATGGTGGGTTACACACAAGCTATATGGCATCACACTCTAACTCTACAACACTAACAACAATATCATCACTAAACAACTCAACCAGTTAGTCACTCCCTTACCAAGAGCTGACTAACCTCAATCAACAAGCATTAATTAAGCTTTCGATAACTAACCAATAAACCTAACCATTAGCATGCTACTACGGTTCCCAAGCAATAACTAAACATGCTATCAACTCAATCAACTAATACTCAACTATTAACTAATCAAACCATTACTCAGTTAGATCCGACCTCCTGCCATGATCCAACTTTCAAGTAACGGGAACCTGCATGAAAACAAGTCAGCAATCAGTTGATCACAACTCACAGTGTTCTTTGCCGATAAGCAGCTGGTTGATCGGAGAGGACTTAGCCAAAACCCAAGATGAACGTCTTGACTGGACTTTACTGGACTGATCTCGACTTGGACAGACCCTTGGCTTGATCATGAAGACACTAACAGGTCTGGACAGACAGATCTGGACTCGGACAGAACCTCCTTTAGCTTATGGACAGTTCTTCGGACTTCCCGGCGGAGTATCGAGCAGAACTTCGACTGATCTGATCCCGTGGATCTGAACTAACTCCGGACAGAACCTCCACTTGACCATCACAGAATATGACTGGACTGGAAGGATTGATTTGGACAGAGCTTCCGCGTCACAATCATAGATAATCATCGATTGGACGGAACAGGCCTTCTTGGTGAGAATCGACTATGCTCTAAGTCGACCACTTTGTTTCTCTCTCCCTCTATAGCCACGTTGACTTGATTCCCATCTGAGCTGATCTTCAATTGGTTGATCTTAAGTTGGACAGAACCTTCCCTAGGCACTGACTCGAAATCAATAAGGAACTGATCTCGAAAACTCTCTAAAACTCTCGAAATAACTCGGAATCACTTGCTTTCATTTTCTACTTTTCTCTCATGTTTTGAAAGGTCTTTGGACAGGTCTGGATGTGATGAAATGAGCAGGGGTCGTCGGGTATTTATAGAAGACAGCAGCCAATCAGATTCAGGTTGGTGGTCGCCCGTGTGTTGCTTCGCATGGCTCCGGATGCATGCACGGCTGTACCTCGTGCTCCACATGGCTGGCTGCATGTCCAGGACACATGCAGGACGCCACCACTCCTCCCAGATGTCAGGCTGCATGACTTTAACTCATGCCAGGCGCCACAGCATCACACAGACGGCTGGCCGCATGCTTCGGTTGCATGCGCGGAGACACCTCGTGCTTGGTCGATCCACCTCGTTCTTCTACATGTCAAGCTGCATGTGCAGCTTCCATGCACGTCTACACCTCCTCCTTGTGTTGAGACTCAGCTGCTGATGTAATAGACTGAACGTCCTGGGCATATGCATAGAGACACCTCGAGCTTCTTGGTCGATTTACGCGATTTTTTACCCTTCCGGCATATTTTCATCCCGCGATCAATCCCGAATATTTTTCCGCTCCCGTTCTGATGAGCTAAATATTTTTAATAAACTCCAATCTGAACTCTGACCTTGGCGGTAAATATTTCCTGATCCTTCGGCTTCATTGAAAACTTCCATAATACCGAAATTAGGGTTTTCGTCCAATTTTGGGTTTTCCCGTCGTTCTTTGATCCCGTCGTGCGTGCTTCCTGTCATGCTTAATTCCCATCAGGTTTCCAATGTCTTCGAAATAATATTCCGCTGATACGAAGTTTCGCGAAAAATTCGTGTTGAAGAAACGTCATTCTTCCAAAACGTCAAACTTCTAAACCGTCGTGCTTCCAAAAATGTTATGCTTCCAAAACGTCCGTCTAAGCAATCTAAGACATCTTCTAACTATGGGTGAGCAACTTATTCGAATCATAGTTCACTAACGATCACTTCTTCGCCCACCTCTACTTCAAAGGTTCTCGATCGATCCTTATTGACCGTGCCTTGACCACCACAAAGATACTCGACTATTCTCTTTTTCTATTCTTTTTTTTTTGTTTTTTGTTTTTTTTTTAACGGGTTTCTACATTCTGTAACACCCCCGAACCGTCCTAGGCATAGATCGACCCACCGGCCAACAATCAAACAAGAACATGACCGACGGACGACCCAAACCAAGGGTTAGAGATTAAAGGCCAACCGGCCAGCCAACAATCAAACAAGAACATGACTGACCATCCAACCCAACACCATGGTCCGGAAGCGCTACGTGATGGGCTAGAGACAACCCGGTCAGAGTCATAAAATTTACTCTACGACCTAGACCACTTCCTCCACTAACACGTCCCGCTAACTTAAGGCTGAAGGCTTTGCAACCCTTACCTAGAGTTAGCGTTTTCCGTTAGATCGAGGCCTAAGGCTTTTCAACCCGTACAAAGACCTAACGTTGTGTTGGTTTCGACAAAACCAATATCATTTGGACCCGTTAATTTTTAAATTCAATTTTGTCTTTGAAGAACATTTAAATTTATTAGGGATCCCAAATCCAAATAAAACGCAACGGAAACATAAAATGTTTTAAGAATCAAACCGTAGCCAAATGCACTGCAAATCTACTCCGGTGGCCTATGCGTCCGATCCTCTACAAACTGGTATCCTGTAAAAAGGACAACGAGAGTTGGGTGAGTAACGTAAGGTCACTCAGTGAGCTGGCTACCTCTACCCCAAAACCTAATAGCTAGCCCCGACAACCCAAAATAACAATCAACTTAGCCTAAGCGCAATAGACAAAGCTTAAGGCTAATCCAAAAACACACTGCCTAAGGTATATCTAATAATAACCTTGGCACAACGGTCAACTACTAAAATGGATCCCTATCAATCAAGACTTGATCGAAAACATCACCGTATCTCGGCGCTAATATTGACTCGAGGGTTCCATAACCCCCAACACGACACAATAAGATTAACTCTACAAAACAAACTAAGACGTCATAACACTCTAACTTGGGCCCTGGTGACTTCGTGTTCCTCCTCTCTATCGGCAATATCCTATCTCCTTACCACAAAGGCCAGAAGAAGGAACTTTCAACCGACCGCGGCCCACACTCCTTCGGGTCACTGCCACATTACACCGTCGTGTAATCACTCAGCCATATTCCATGACCCCGTCTATCTGAGTCTTCCCGATCCAGCGAATAAGGGGTTTCCTTGAACCCGCTGAATACGAGGGCGAGGAAACAATAGTCCACCCCAAAACATGCCTAGCATGGGCGGGTTTCGCACCTGCTGTCGGCATATCACACACTCGACACAACTATCCCTAGGAAAGACCTAAGGGACAAGACTCCTATCCAAAACTAAACAATTCTTAGGAGTCTACGACACTAACTACTAGTACTAGTAGTCCGGCCTATATGGCATAGGACCCGTAGTACCAACACCACAACAAGGAGATTGGCCTATATGGCCAAAGATCCCCTGAACAACAACAACTAAACAACTAAAGCAGTTAGTCACTCCCTTACCAAGAGATGACTAACCTCAATCAACAAGATTAATTAAACGAGCAATTATTTAACTAAATCTACTCAATCAAACCGTTACCCTGATAGTTCGGCCTCCTGCTACGACTATCTTTAAAGATAACGGGAACCTGCACTTAACCATATCAACACGCAAGAATATAAATCATGATGCATCCTAGTCCTAGTCAGGTTATTAACTCAGTCTTAATTCCTTCCATATCAGCTTAGCCCGTGCTAAACTGAGTCCAATTCCGTAAATAAAATAACCATAAGGACTCTACCATTCAATAGCGTGAGCATTCTATTCTATATGCAACTCGATCTTTCCTAAGTTCCAAGTGGAACTCAAAAAAAACCAACTCACAAAACTACCCTAAATTCCAAGTGGAATTCACACAAACCAACTCACAGTGTTTTAGCAGCTTGTTGGTCATAGAGAGAGCTTAGCCAAAACCCAATGCTGACATCTTGGACGGGCTGGACTGGACTGATCAGAACTTGGACAGAACCTCTCCTGGCTTCTGGTCGATATCCGGACTTCTAGGTAGTGTATCGGCTTCAAATCTTCGACTGATTCTGAACTAACCAGAGAAGCTCCTCTACTTGATCACCAAAGCCTTGAAAGAAATGGTTTGGACAGAGCTTCTGCTTAGAGATTGCAGAAATTCTTCGATCGGGCAGAACTTCTCTTCTCGGAGATATCTCGGTCTTCCAAAAGAACTTTTCTTCTAAAACTTCTTTTTCTTTCTCTTTCTCTCACTAGCCACGTCTTTAAGTGTCTCTGGTGTGTGAGGGATTAATGAAAATGAGCAGGGGGTGAAGGGTTTATATAGAAATCGCCAGCGAGTCAGACGGTGCCACCCAAGCGGCTGTGTGTCGTCCCGCATGCTTCCGGTCGCATGCGTTGCGACACACGGGCGTACACATGCCCTGATGCATGCTTCCTTTACATGCCAGAAGACAGCACCACATCCAGATGTCTCTCAGCATGGCTGGAGACCATGCGTCGCGACGCACCGGCTTCTGCATGTCGGTTCGCAAGCGCAGATCGCAGGTATCGCGACACCTCGAGCTACGACTTGTCAAGCTGCATGTGCAGCACCCATGCACGTCTACACCTCCTACTTTTTTTGACACTCAGCTGCTGATGTGATAGACAGAACGTCCCGGCCATATGCATAGGGACACCTCGAGCTTCTTGGTCGGTTTACGCGATTTTTGACCTTTCCGGCGTATTTTCGTCTCGCGATCAATCCCGAATATTTTTCCGCTCCTGTTCTGATGAGCTAAATATTCTTAAAAGACTCCAAAATATTTCTGAAGGGTTCTGTCCAACTGAAGGTCAATCAAATGAAGATCAGCTCAGATGGGAATCAAGTCAACGTGTCCAGAGAGAAAGAGAGAGAGAAGCAAAGTGGTCGACTTAGAGTGTAGCCGATTCTGACCGAGAAGGCCAGTTCCGTCCGATCAATGATTCTGTACGATTGTGACGTGGAAGCTCTGTCCAAATGATTTCGTCCAGGCCAGTCATATTCTGTGATGGTCAAGTGGAGGTGCCGTCCGGAGTAAGTTCAGATCCATGGGTTTAGATCAGTCGAAGTTCTGCTCGATACTCCGCCGGGAGATCCGAAGAACTGTCCAGAAGCTAGAGGAGGTTCTGGCCAAGTCCAGATCAGACTGTAGAGGCCGGTCAGCTTTTTCGTGGTGAAGCCGAGATTGTGTCCAAGACAAGATCAGTTCAGTCCAGTCCAGTCAAGGCGTCCATTGGGTTTTGGCCAAGCCCTCTCCGATCAACCATCTGCTTCTCGCCTAGAACAGTGTGAGTTGGTTTGTTTGAGTTCCACTTGGAACTTAGGGAAGATCGAGGATTCATGTAGAGTAGAATGCTCACATTGTTGCATGATAGATTCCTTAGGGTTATTTATTAAACCGGACTCAGTTTAGCACGGGCTAAGCTGAGATGAAATGGAATTAAAACTGAGATAATACCCTGACTAGGACTAGGATGATCGATTAAAGTTGAATTGAGATTGAGATGAGATGCATGTCTTGATTATTTACTACTTGGTTTATTAGTTATGGATTAGACATGCTTTAGTGATGATTGCTTGGTAGTGATTATTGTTTGTGCAGGGATTGTGGTAATGTTGTTGTCTAGGGGATCTTTGGCCATATAGGCCGATCTCCTGTTGTGATGTTGATACTACGGGTCCTATGCCATATAGGCAGGACTATGAGTATTAGTGGTTAGTGTCGTAGACTCCTGAGTATTGTTCAGTTTTGGATAGGAGTCTTGTCCCTTAGGTTTTTCCTAGGGATTGTGTGTCGAGTGTTATGCCGATAGCAGGTGCGAAACCCGCCCATGCTAGGCATGTTTGGGGTGCACTAGTGTTTCCTCGCCCTCGTATTCAGCGGGTTCAAGGAAACCCCTTATTCGCTGGATCGGGAAGACTCGGATAGACGGGGTCATGGCCTATGGCTGAGTGATTACACGACGGTTTAATGTGGCAGTGACCCGAAGGACTGCGGGCTGTCGCGCGGTGACCCAAAGGACAGTGGGCCACGGTCGGTTGAAAGTTCCTTCTTCTGGCCTTTGTGGTAGGGGGATAGGATATTGCCGAGAGAGAGGAGGAAAACGATGTCACCAGGGCCCAAGTTAGAGTGTTATGTCGTCTTAGTGTATTTCGACGAGTTAGTCTTATTGTGTCGTGTTGGGGGTTATGGAACCCTCGAGTCAGTATTAGCGCCGAGATATGGTGTTGTCTTGGATAGAGTCTTGATTAATAGGGATCCATTTTAGTAGTTGGCCGTGTGGCCAAGGTTATTATTATTAGATTAAGGTTGAGCATACCTTAGTCGGTGTGTTTTTGGATTAGCCTTAAGCTTTGTTTATTGCGCTTAGGCTAAGTTGATTGTTATTTTGGGTTCTCGGGGCTAGCAATTAGGTTTTGGGTAGAGGTAGCCAGCTCACTGAGTGACCTTACGTTACTCACCCAACTCTCGTTGTCCTTTTTGCAGGAGACCAGTTTGTAGAGGATTGGACGCATAGGCCACCAGAGTAGATTTGCAGTGCATTTGGCTACGGTTTGATTCTTAAAACATTTCATGTTTTCCTTTGCGTTTTATTTGGATTTGGGATCCCTAAAATATTTAAATGTTCTTGAAAGACATCGAATTGAATTTAAAAATTAACGGGTCCAAATGATATTGGTTTAGTCCGAACCAACACAACGTTTGGGCAAGGGTTGTAAAGCCTTCAGCCTTAAATCAGCGGGACGGGTTAGTGGACGAACTTGTCTAGGTCGTAGAGTAAATTTTATGACTCTGACCGGATTATCCCTAGCCCGTCATGTAGCGCTTCCGGACCATGGTGTTGGGTTGGTCGGTTAGTCATGTTCTTGTTTGATTGTTGGCTGGCCGGTTGGCCTTTCATCTCCAACCCTTGGTTTGGGTCGTCCGTCAGTCATGTTCTAGTTTGATTGTTGGCCGGTGAGTCGACCTATGCCTAGGACGGTTCGGGGGTGTTACAGGAAGGGTCAGCGTGCTGAGTCCAAGGACCAACGTGCTGATATGTTTACTGATGGACAGCCACGGACGTCCTGTGTGTGCTGACGGACAAACACGAACGTCATGTGTGTGCTGACGGATACCCACAGACGTCCTATGTGTACTGAACACACAGCCCACGTGGGCCAAAATCACCAGAACAGTCCACGGGAAGGGCCAGCGTGCTGAGTCCAAGGACCATCGTGCTGATATGTGTACTGATGGACAGCCACGGACGTCCTGTGTGTGCTGATGGACACACACAGACACACACGGACACACACGGACGTCCTGTGTGTGCTGACGGACACACGAAAGTCCTGTGTGTGCTGACGGACACCCACAGACGTCTTGTGTGTATAGAACAGACAACCCACATGGGCCAAAATCACCCGAGCCGTCCACGGGAAGGGCCAGCGTGCTGAGTCCAAGGACCATCGTCCTGATATGTGTACTGATGGACAGCCACAGACGTCTTGTGTGTGCTGACGGACGCACACGGACAAACACGGACACACACGTACAGCCACGGATGTCTTGTGTGTGCTGACGGACAGCCACAGACAGCCACAGAAGTCCTGTGTGTGCTGGCGAACACCCACAGACTTCCTGTGTGTACTGAACAGACAGACCACCTGGGCTAAAATCACCCAAAAAGTCCATGGAAGGGCCAGCGTGCTGAGTCCAAGGACCAACGTTCTGATATGTGTACTGATGGACAGCCACAGACGTCCTGTGTGTACTGACGGACACAGACGGACACACATGGACACACACGAACAGCCATAGACATCCTGTGTGTTCTGGCGGACACCCACAGACGTCCTGTGTGTACTGAACAGACAGCCCATGTGGGCAAAAATCACCCGAACAGTCCACGGGAAGGGTCAGCGTGCTGACTCCAAGGACCAACGTGCTGATATGTGTACTGATGGACAACCACTGACGTCCTGTGTGTGCTGACGGACACACACGGACACACATGGAGAGCCACAGACGTCCTGTGTGTGCTGACGGACACACACGGACGTCATGTGTGTGCTGATGGATACCCATGGATGTCCTGTGTGTACTGAACAGACAGCCCACAGGGGCCAAAATCACCCAAACAGTCCACGGGAATGGCCAGCGTGCTGAGTCCAAGGACCATCGTGCTGATATGTGTACTGATGGACAGCCACGGACTTCCTGTGTGTGCTGACGGACACACACCGACACACACAGACAGCCACGAACGTCCTGTGTGTACTGACGGACAGCCACGGACAGCCACGGACGTCCTGTGTGTGCTGGCGGACACCCATGGACGTCCTGTGTGTACTGAACAGACAGCCCACGTGGGCCAAAATCACCCAAACAGTCCACGGGAAGGGCCAGCATGCTGAGTCCAAGGACCAGCGTGCTGATACCTGATGGACAGCCACGGACGTCCTGTCTGTGCTGACGGACACACATGGACGTCCTGTGTGTGCTAACGAACACACACGGACATCCTGCGTGTGCTGACGGACAGCCACAGACGTCTTGTGTGTGCTGGCGGGTACCTTTGGACACACACAGACAGACATGGACTGCCACGGACGTCTTTTGTGTGCAGACGGACACCCACGGACGTCTTGTGTGTACTGAACAGACAGCCCACCTGGGCCAAAATCACCCAAACAGTCCACGGCAAGGGGCAGCGTGCTGAGTCTAAGGACCAACGTGCTGACATGTGTACTGATGGACAGCCACGGATGTCCTGTGTGTGCTGACGGACACAGACGGTCACACATGGACACACACGGACAGCCACAGACGTCCTGTGTGTGCTGATGGACACACACGGACGTCCTGTGTGTACTGAACAGACAGCCCACGTGGGCCAAAATCACCCACGGACAGCCAAAATCACCCGAGAAGCCAAAAATTCAAAAATTAATATTTTTGAAGAAAGTTTTCTGAAAGGAAACATCAAATATATGTCAACAAAGAGTATAGGATGTCAAGTGTTGATCAAAAGTTGCTGTAGACATCCGTTTAGACCACAAAACCCCCGAACTTTGTAGCATGAAAAACACATGGTTAGAAGCAAAAGAAATCATGACAATTTACCAGAAAATAGTTTTAACCATTTATATGAAGCATGCAAAAAATCAGATTCAAATTCGAAGTATTTTATTTTTTACATTTAAAATACTTCCGGAACACAACCAATATCTATTGGTGACAGACTGAAAAAAAGTGTTTTGTCTATATAAGGGGTAAGCACTCTTCTGAGCCTATCCTCAGTACCCGAAGGGGTATGTAGTGTTCGACTGCTCGGTCCAACACTATTGATGGCTGGGTTGAGGTCGATGGCCGGATTGTCTCCGGTGAATTTTCCGGTAACATTTCAGGCGGACCGTTTTGCCCCTAACTTCAAATTTTCGCGCTTGTGTGGTATTGGCCTGGTTTCATCCGTCTTCCAGTTGCTCTTTTGATTACATCTCAAGAGTGGTTGGAAAGATTGATGTTAGCAGGGAAAATGAACATTCGGCGTATGAGTGATGATTGGATAGCTAGTGTTTGTAGGCTCTGTGCTCGCGCACCCAACTACAGACCAACTATCCTCCTCAGTTTCTTCACTAGCATAGTTTTATGCTTGTTGAACTGATCCGGGGCCTGTGTTGCGTACCTATCTGGAAGGAATTGTTAAGCTTTGCTTAAAATGTTGTTTGCGGCATCTCCTTTAGTGGGGAAGTCATGAACACATAAGCCGGCCCTTGTGATCCTTGCGTCTTTGCATAATTTATGCATTGTTCCTAAAGGTGAATAAGCTGTTTGCCGAGATCTCGGTTACGAAAATATTATGGTGGTGACTCGAAAAAATTCTGTCCCGCTAAGCACGTTTGTCTCCGGACAAAAGATGACGGTCAAGTCTGCATCTGTTCCCACTTTCCATTTGTTTGCGGGAATATGACGTGGTCTTGCCCTGATTTATGAATGCTACCTGGTTGATCCTGCCAGTAGTCATATGCTTGTCTCAAAGATTAAGCCTGTAAGACCCGTTCCTGGTCTCTTGACCCAACTGGATAAGAATGCTTACTTATTAATTTCTTTGCTCGTTTGATCCATTTTAAGTTTTTTATTTGCTAAGTCTTATTCGAATATGAGGTTCATAAACAAAGGAACAGATTGCACAGCGGAATAACAATGTATAAACTTTGTATTACTTAGAAACATGAGATTCAATACACAACTTCTTAACAGTCTCATAGACAATCACTAGTTCATCCCTAGTATAATCTAACCACACGTTACACAGCCTCTCACTGACCGAGCCTTCACGGCTTTTTGGCTTGACCAGAACCATCCTTAGTTCCTGAAACCACAACCAGATAAGCATTAACCATAACCGAGAATAGAACGGATTGATTCTACAATGCTTGGCTTGGTTCCTAGAACTTAGATAAACCTCAGTCAACATAATCATAAAACGTATGAACCTACCTACCGTATCCTAAGTCATTCAACCAACCACCCCTTGACTTAGAATCAGAAAGATAGTCCAGAATAGATAAACAGAACACACAAACAGATCCGGATCGTCCCCAAAGACCAATCCATCTAACCGGATAGAATCTAGGTGCAACCGGCCAATCGAGTCCGACTCGATGGCCCAACGGACTCCCTTACCTGATCCGGCCTTAGGCCTGGATCCAATCGGCCGAGTAAGCCTCAAGCCTAATCCAGAAGGCTTAGCAACCGGTCAAACCTTGCGACTCCACCTTGGCTTAGACAAACCGTGACCTTGTCTTGACTAGACAAGCCATAGGCTGATCCATAAGGATCGGTCCTAACCTGTCCTGAAAGACACCGTTTGGAACATGTACCCTTTGGCCATTCGTGCCTCTTGGACACTCGTGACTCTTGACAACTCGTGCCCTTTGGGTCATTCCCAACCGTTCGTCCTAACCGCCCAATCTTGGTGCGATCGGATCATCCCACTAACCGACCCGTGTCTAGGCTAGCGGTTTGATTATGTTTGGCCAAAGCCTAGGGACGTTTCCCTTGGACTCAACCAACACAACCTTTCGTGTTTAACCAGAGATAAGAGAAGAGAAACGAATTGAAACAGATAAGGAGAGCCGGATGGGACTTAGGAACCGAGCAGAGCCGCGGTGCGGTCGCATGGACCGTCCTTTCGGTCTGATGGAGCCACGGCCCATCACATATCTTGTGAACCACGTCTGGGTTCTCCATGCTCTTCTCCTTGTCTTGATCTTCCATTCTTGACCGGAGTTAGTTCTCAAACGATCAGAGTCACCGGAACACAACACCACCACAATCGGCCTTTCTCTTGGCCGGAACTCTCTCTTTCTCTCTTTCTTTCTCTCTACGGTTTTCTCTGAGTATTTTACTCTGGAATTGGATAATGAAATTGACCAGAGAGCCCCAATATTTATAGAAAACGAGGGGGTAAGTCTTGCCCCACGAACAGGCATGACTTGCTAGCGAATGGGCACCATCGGCCAAGGGTTGTCCCCTTTCGGCCACATGCATCCCTTCGCCCTTTCTGATTGGGTTTGGGGTCGGCCACAAGCCCAACCCACGCCCCAAGCCTCCTGGACTTTAGCCCACGGCCTTGTCCTAAGACCCAACAGCCCATGGCCTCATGGCCGGACCTCACAGCCCGCCACTGACCCGGACCCGGACCATCAGCCTAAAGCCCGGACAGTCCGTCTAGCTGAGATGAGCTGACTCTCAGCTGCCTCAGCTGAGTGAGCTAGTAGTCCAGCTAGTGGAGCTGACTTAGTAGGGACTGAGCTGGAGTGAACTGAACCTAGCTTCATTGAGCTGGCCGAGCTACTCGTCCACTTCGTCCAGCTACCGTCTTACTCGTCCTAGCTGTCTCTTAGCTTTTATAAGGTTAAGTCTAAGTTTCCTTATGTCCTTAACCTTCTTTCTCGATTATGGAACGCTTGCCTTGATGTCCTAAGACTGGCTTGCACGTTTCCTCGAACCATGGCCGTCCCAACAATCCTACTCAGGATTGGGGGCGTGACAAGTCTCCCCCCCTTGGGATGGATTCTTCCTCGAATCCGAATCGAATGCTTCCTCGGAAACAAACTGATCCAACCATTCTGGGTACTCTGCTTTCATTCTAGCTTCGGTTTCCCAAGTGATTATATCCTGACCATTACAGTCCGAGACGACCTTGACCATCTGGACCGTCTTCTTCCTTGTTGCTTTTTCCATCCTATATATGATTCGAACTGGCCTCGTTTCCAAGGTTAGGTTCTTACCAAGATCGTCTGGAATGGCAGGAAGAGCGATGTCTTGGTCCGTCAAACATTTCCGAAGTTGGGAGACGTGGAGAAGGATTCAAGATTGAGGAAATGCATGGAGATGTATTAAGATGGAGCGAGTTCAGAATCAGAAAATCTAGAAGAAGACTGAAGAAATCAAGGGGAGATATCTAAGGCCAACCGATAAAGAAGCACATCTAGTGATCAAGACAAAGTTATGTAATGATGAGTTATGGAGGAGTTGTTATCAAGGTGGAGCAAGTTCAAAATCCAAAGTGTTCATGGAGACCCAAAGAAACCGAAAGAAAGGCGAGCCAGCAAAGAACCATATCTTATGACCAAGACCGCAAGACGAAGTTATTCAAAATCTGAACATCATCACTACACATCAAGGAGGAACATTTCGTGAAGCTAAGCAATTGCACAACTAAGAATTCGAGGACGAATTC
This sequence comes from Brassica rapa, assembly GCF_000309985.2. Lineage (NCBI taxonomy): Eukaryota > Viridiplantae > Streptophyta > Magnoliopsida > Brassicales > Brassicaceae > Brassica > Brassica rapa. The sequence continues at coordinate 22,179 of NW_022610681.1, forward strand.
TACTAAGGGGGGGGGGGAGAATGTCATAACCCGCCCTTTGGGATAAAATGGTCGAGAGAGCAAAAGTCAGAATCCAGAGCCGAGCTTTTGGGAATCAAAGCAATTGAAGGAATGTTAAGTTTTGATCACTTAAGACTTAACATGGATCGAAGAAAATAGAAGATTGGTCGAGCATCAACTTTGTGGTTGAGTCGCGGGCAATATAGATCGATCGGGAAATTTGAAGTACGAGAAGGTCGAAGAATGGATTACGGCAGTTTTGGAAGAATCACATTTTTGAAGCCCGACGGTTTAAAAGCTCGACATTTTTGAAGATTGACGTTTCTTCATCGCGAAGTTTTCTCGGAATATCTTCGTATCAGTAAAATATTATTCTGAAGACATTATAAGTCGGAAGCAGGACGGGAATTAAGCAGGACGGGAAGCAAGCACGACAGGATTGAAGCACGACGGGAAAACCCGAAGTTGGGCGAAAACCCTAATTTCGGTATTACGAAATTCTTTGAGGAAGCCGGAGGCTCAGGAAATATTTTTAAAGGATATCAGACATCATCTGTAGTTTATTAAAAATATTCAGAGAATCAGAATGGGAGCGGAAAAATATTTGGGATTGATCGCGGGACGAAAATTCACCGGAATGGTCGAAATCGCGCAAAGAAACCGAGAAGCTCGAGGTGGCTTGATCAGAAGGGATAAGAACGTGGTGGCAACTGTCTAACCAGCTGAGTGTCAAGAGAAGCTCGAGGTGTCGCCGTGTATGGAAGCTGCACATGCAGCTTGACATGTAGAAGCACGAGGTGGATCGGCCAAGCACGAGATGTCGCGACGCATGCAACCGAAGCATGTTGATCGACATGTGTGAGGATGTGTGGCGCCTTGCAGGAGCTCCAGTCATGCAGCCTGACATCTGGGAGGAGTGGTGGCGTTCTGCATGTGTCTCGGACATGCAGTCAGCCATGTGGAGCACGAGGTGGATTGGCCAAGCACGAGATGTCGCGACGCATGCAACCGAAGCATGCTTATCGACATGTGTGAGGATGTGTGGCGCCTTGCATGAGCTCCAGTCATGCAGCCTGACATCTGGGAGGAGTGGTGGCGTCCTGCATGTGTCCTGGACATGCAGCCAGCCATGTGGAGCACGAGGTGTCGCCGTGCATGCGTTCAGAGCCATGCGGAGCGACACACGGGCTGCCACCAACCTGAAGCTGATTGGCTGGTGTCTCCTATAAATACCCCACGACCCCAGCTCATTTCTTCACATCCAGACCTGTCCAAACCAAGTTAAAACCTTGAGAGAAAAGTAGAAAAAGAAAGCAAGTGATTCCGAGCTATTTCGAGAGTTTTAGAGAGTTTTCGAGATCAGTTCTCTATTGATTTCGAGTCATCGCCTTGAGAAGGTTCTGTCCAACTGAAGGTCAATCAAGTGAAGATCAGATCAGATGGGAATCAAGTCAACGTGGCCAGAGAGAGAGAGAGAGAGAGAGAGAGAGAGAGAGAGAGAGAGAGAGAGAGAGAGAGAGAGAGAAGCAAAGTGGTCGACCTAGAGTGTAGTCGATTCTCACCGAGAAGGCCAGTTCCGTCCAATCGATGATTCTATACGATTGTGAGGCGGAAGCTCTGTCCATATCTATCCGTCCAGGCCAGACATATTCTGTGATGGTCAAGTGGAGGTTCTGTCCAGAGTTAGTTCACTTCCATGGGTTCAGATCAGTCGAAGTTCTGCTCGATACTCCGCCAGAAAGTCCGAAGAACTGTCCAGAAGCTAGAGGAGGTTCTGTCCAAGTCCAGATCAGACTATCGAGGGCTGTCAGCTTCTTTGTGGTGAAGCCGAGATTGTGTCCAAGACAAGATCAGTTCAGTCCAGTCCATTCAAGACGTCTATTGGGTTTTGGCCAAGTCCTCTCCGATCAACCAGCTGCTTTTCGCCTAGAACACTGTGAGTTGGTTTGTTTGAATTCCACTTGGAATTTAGGGTAGATCGAGTCGCATATAGAGTAGAATGATCACGTTATTGAATGGTAGAGTCCTTAGGGTTATTTTATTTATTGAACTGGACTCAGTTTAGCAAGGGCTAAGCTGAGATGAAATGAATTAAGACTGAGTTGATAACCTGATTAGGACTAAGAATAGGATGCATCATGTTTTCTATTCTTGCGTGTTGATATGGTTGAGTGCAGGTTCCCGTTATCTTTAAAGATAGTTTCACAGCGGGAGGCTGGACTATCTGGGTAACGGTTTGATTGAGTTGTTTGGTATTGATATTGTTGTTTAGTTGTTTAGTAGTTGGGCCATATAGGCCGGACTACTGGTACTATGGTTAGTCTTGTGGAGTTGAGTGTCTAGTTAGGATCTGGAACTTTGGCTTTAGGTTAGGTTCTAGATTGAGTTTGTTTTGTTGTGAGTGTGCCGACAGTATGTGCGAAACCCGCCCATACTAGGCTTGTGTAGGGGTGATTAGTGTTTCCTTGGCCTCGTACCCAGCGGGTTCAAGGAAACCCCTTATTCGCTGGATCGGGAAGACTCAGACGAACGGTGTCATGTACTATGGCTGAGTATTACACGATGGTGTAATGTTGCAGTGACCCGAAGGACTGTGGGCTGTCGCGCGGTGACCCGAATGAATGTGGGCCGCGGTCGGTTGAAAGTTCCTTCTTCTGGCCTTTGTGGTAGGGAGATAGGATATTCCCTATAGAGAGGAGGAACACGATGTCACCAGGGCCCAGGTTAGAGTGTTGTGTTAGAGTGTCGTAGAGGGTTATGGAACCGTCGAGTTAGTGTAGCACCGATATATGGTGTTACAAGTTAGATCGAGTCGTAGTTACTCATAGTCTTATTATTGTGATTGTGTTTGTGGTTGATTGATTTGCTTGCAGGTTCTGGCGTTAAGTCTAAGTCTGGTTTAGGTACCGGATTAGGCTTGATGTGTATTTCGTTAGTGTAGGCCTGACGTTGGCCTGTATGTGTTTGAGTGGTTGCTTGTGAAGGGTGGTGGATATTAAAGCTATGCGGTATCATTGGTTGGCCGATCATGTTCTTGTTTGATTGTTGGTCGATCAATTAATGATACTTGTATAGTCTAAGTGTCTAACACTACATGAGTACTGAACTCAGGCGTATATATGGTTAACTAGGGATTGTTTGTTGACTTGTTTAATGCAGGTTCCCGTTACTTGAAGCTAGATCATGGCAGGAGGCCAAGTCTAACTTAGTAACGGTTTGCTTAGCCTTAGCTTTTATTGCATGCTAGGGCTAGATTGATTGTTATTTTGGGTTGTATGGGTAGAGTCTAGGTTGCGGGCAGGGGCCGCCAGCTCACTGAGTAATACTAGATTACTCATCCAACTCCGTTGTCCTTTTTGCAGGTCGCTTTAGGTAAGGATGATCGGATAGCTTCGTGCTGGACGTTAGGACCGCCGGTGTAGATTTTCATGCCTTTTGTAAACGGTATTGTGAATTGTGTTATGTTGACTCGATTTGGCATTAGGCCGGGCCCAGTCTTGGATTATTCTATGTATGAATATTTCCTAAATTAATAAAAGTAATTGTTTTATATGCGCTTCATGAGTACTCTGATATTTGACTAGTCCGGTCTAACACAACGTTAGGTCGAGGTACGGTTTGAAAAGCCTTAGGCCTTTATCTAACGGAAAACCCTAACTCTAGGTACGGGTTGCAAAGCCTTATGCCTTGACGCAGCGGGACGAATTAGTGGATGAACTGGTCTAGGTCGTGGAGTAAAGTTTGTGACTCTGACCGGATTGTCCCTAGCCCGTCACGTAGCGTTTCCGGACCATGGTGTTGGGTTGGACGGTCAGTCATGTTCTTGTTTGATTGTTGGCTGGCCGGTTGGCCTTTCATCTCCAACCCTTGGTGTGGGTCGTCCGTCGGTCATGTTCTTGTTTGAATGTTGGCCGGTGGGTCGACCTATGCTTAGGACGGTTCGGGGGTGTTACATAGGTGGTATCAGAGCATGGTTTCGTCCATGCTTCTGGAACTCATGATTTAATCGGTTTTAAATATTCATCGAGTCAAAAAGAGTCACAAAAGGCATTAGGGAAACCGGTCACGTCCAGCGATAGGATTTGTGGTTTTAGGAATTAGGATTGAGATAGTGGAATCTAGAATTGCTAGGTTGATTGGGTAGCACTGTTAGGTTGCTGGTTAGAATTGCGGTTAGGTTGCATTGTTAGTATTTGCTGGGTTAGTAGATTATGTGATTAATTGTCTACTAACTTGCATGTGAGGTGTTCTTTTGAGTTGCAGCGAGTAAGTGCGTTTGTTGATCGGTACTTTAAGGGATGAAAACCTTAAAGTGGAGGGAGTTCGAGGCCAAACCCAAACCCGAAGTGAAAGAGGAGAGACAGATTCAGAGAACTGGCTGTGGTATGGACTGGACAGATGGGAAGAAACAAGACTTCGTTGGGAAATGACTTCATCAGTATCTGGGAAATGAGAGATCGAGGTAATGGTTGGAGTAATCAGAGGCGCAGATTGGCAAGATCGTATCATGGGAAATTAGTTGGGCAGCAAAGTAAAAACTAAGAAGAAGACGCAGTGATCATTCAAGTGAAGATTTATGAAGATGATTGTGGTGACATTGGGAAGGACACTCAAGGGACAGTGAAAGGCAGAGTGAAGAGATATGAAGACGATTATGGCGACTTTAGACAGTATACACAAAGGGACATGGGCAAGAAAAGTAAAGAGTTATGAAGACAAGTTGAGATTAAGTGAAGCATGAGAAATCAAGATGTGAAGAAATGAAAGGATTCAAGACCGAGGAAATGCATGGAGATGTATTAAGATGGAGCGAGTTCAGAATCAGAAAATCTAGAAGAAGACTGAAGAAATCAAGGGGAGATATCTAAGGCCAACCGATAAAGAAGCACATCTAGTGATCAAGACAAAGTTATGTAATGATGAGTTATGGAGGAGTTGTTATCAAGGTGGAGCAAGTTCAAAATCCAAAGTGTTCATGGAGACCCAAAGAAACCGAAAGAAAGGCGAGCCAGCAAAGAACCATATCTTATGACCAAGACCGCAAGACGAAGTTATTCAAAATCTGAACATCATCACTACACATCAAGGAGGAACATTTTGTGAAGCTAAGCAATTGCACAACTAAGAATTCGAGGACGAATTCTACTAAGGGGGGGGGGAGAATGTCATAACCCGCCCTTTGGGATAAAATGGTCGAGAGAGCAAAAGTCAGAATCCAGAGCCGAGCTTTTGGGAATCAAAGCAATTGAACGAATGTTAGTTTTGATCACTTAAGACTTAACATGGATCGAAGAAAATAGAAGATTGGTCGAGCATCAACTTTGTGGTTGAGTCACGGGCAATACAGATCGATCGGGAAATTTGAAGTACGAGAAGGTCGAAGAATGGATTACGGTAGTTTTGGAAGAATCACATTTTTGAAGCCCGACGGTTTAAAAGCTCGACATTTTTGAAGATTGACGTTTCTTCATCGCGAAGTTTTCTTGGAATATCTTCGTATCAGTAAAATATTATTCTGAAGACATTATAAGTCGGAAGCAGGACGGGAATTAAGCAGGAAGGGAAGCAAGCACGACGGGAAGCAAGCACGACGGGATTGAAGCACGACGGGAAAACCCGAAGTTGGGCGAAAACCCTAATTTCGGTATTACGAAATTCTTTGAGGAAGCCGGAGGCTCGGGAAATATTTTTAAAGGATATCAGACATCATCTGTAGTTTATTAAAAATATTCAGAGAATCAGAATGGGAGCGGAAAAATATTTGGGATTGATCGCGGGACGAAAATTCACCGGAATGGTCGAAATCGCGCAAAGAAACAGAGAAGCTCGAGGTGGCTTGATCAGAATGGATAAGAACGTGGTGGCAACTGTCTAACCAGCTGAGTGTCAAGAGAAGCTCGAGGTGTCGCCGTGTATGGAAGCTGCACATGCAGCTTGACATGTAGAAGCACGAGGTGGATCGGCCAAGCACGAGATGTCGCGACGCATGCAACCGAAGCATGTTGATCGACATGTGTGAGGATGTGTGGCGCCTTGCAGGAGCTCCAGTCATGCAGCCTGACATCTGGGAGGAGTGGTGGCGTTCTGCATGTGTCTCGGACATGCAGCCAGCCATGTGGAGCACGAGGTGGATTGGCCAAGCACGAGATGTCGCGACGCATGCAACCGAAGCATGCTTATCGACATGTGTGAGGATGTGTGGCGCCTTGCATGAGCTCCAGTCATGCAGCCTGACATCTGGGAGGAGTGGTGGCGTCCTGCATGTGTCCTGGACATGCAGCCAGCCATGTGGAGCACGAGGTGTCGCCGTGCATGCGTTCAGAGCCATGCGGAGCGACACACGGGCTGCCACCAACCTGAAGCTGATTGGCTGGTGTCTCCTATAAATACCCCACGACCCCAGCTCATTTCTTCACATCCAGACCTGTCCAAACCAAGTTAAAACCTTGAGAGAAAAGTAGAAAAAGAAAGCAAGTGATTCCGAGCTATTTCGAGAGTTTTAGAGAGTTTTCGAGATCAGTTCTCTATTGATTTCGAGTCATCGCCTTGAGAAGGTTCTGTCCAACTGAAGGTCAATCAAGTGAAGATCAGATCAGATGGGAATCAAGTCAACGTGGCCAGAGAGAGAGAGAGAGAGAGAGAGAGAGAGAGAGAGAGAGAGAGAGAGAGAGAAGCAAAGTGGTCGACCTAGAGTGTAGTCGATTCTCACCGAGAAGGCCAGTTCCGTCCAATCGATGATTCTATACGATTGTGAGGCGGAAGCTCTGTCCATATCTATCCGTCCAGGCCAGACATATTCTGTGATGGTCAAGTGGATGTTCTGTCCAGAGTTAGTTCACTTCCATGGGTTCAGATCAGTCGAAGTTCTGCTCGATACTCCGCCAGAAAGTCCGAAGAACTGTCCAGAAGCTAGAGGAGGTTCTGTCCAAGTCCAGATCAGACTATCGAGGCCTGTCAGCTTCTTTGTGGTGAAGCCGAGATTGTTTCCAAGACAAGATCAGTTCAGTTCAGTCCAGTCCATTCAAGGCGTCTATTGGGTTTTGGCCAAGTCCTCTCCGATCAACCAGCTGCTTTTCGCCTAGAACACTGTGAGTTGGTTTGTTTGAATTCCACTTGGAATTTAGGGTAGATCGAGTCGCATATAGAGTAGAATGATCACGTTATTGAATGGTAGAGTCCTTAGGGTTATTTTATTTATTGAACTGGACTCAGTTTAGCAAGGGATAAGCTGAGATGAAAGGAATTAAGACTGAATTGATAACCTGATTAGGACTAAGAATAGGATGCATCATGTTTTCTATTCTTGCGTGTTGATATGGTTGAGTGCAGGTTCCCGTTATCTTTAAAGATAGTTTCTCAGCGGGAGGCTGGACTATCTGGGTAACGGTTTGATTGAGTTGTTTGGTATTGATATTGTTGTTTAATTGTTTAGTAGTTAGGCCATATAGGCCGGACTACTGGTACTATGGTTAGTCTTGTGGAGTTGAGTGTCTAGTTAGGATCTGGAACTTTGGCTTTAGGTTAGGTTCTAGATTGAGTTTGTTTTGTTGTGAGTGTGCCGCCAGTATGTGCGAAACCCGCCCATACTAGGCTTGTGTAGGGGTGATTAGTGTTTCCTCGGCCTCGTACCCAGCGGGTTCAAGGAAACCCCTTATTCGCTGGATCGGGAAGACTCAGACGAACGGTGTCATGTACTATGGCTGAGTATTACACGACGTTGTAATGTGGCAGTGACCCGAAGGACTGTGGGCTGTCGCGCGGTGACCCGAATGACTGTGGGCCGCGGTTGGTTGAAAGTTCCTTCTTCTGGCCTTTGTGGTAGGTAGATAGGATATTGCCGATAGAGAGGAGGAACACGATGTCACCAGGGCCCAGGTTAGAGTGTTGTGTTAGAGTGTCGTAGAGGGTTATGGAACCCTCGAGTTAGTGTAGCACCGATATACGGTGTTACAAGTTAGATCGAGTCGTAGTTACTCATAGTCTTATTATTGTGATTGTGTTTGTGGTTGATTGATTTGCTTGCAGGTTTTGGCATTGAGTCTAAGTCTGGTTTAGGTACCGGATTAGGCTTGATGTGTATTTCGTTAGTGTAGGCCTGACGTTGGCCTGTATGTGTTTGAGTGATTGCTTGTGAAGGGTGGTGGATATTAAAGCTATGCGGTATCATTGGTTGGCCGATCATGTTCTTGTTTGATTGTTGGTCGATCAATTAATGATACTTGTATAGTCTAAGTGTCTAACACTACATGAGTACTGAACTCAGGCGTATATATGGTTAACTAGGGATTGTTTGTTGACTTGTTTTAATGCAGGTTCCCGTTACTTGAAGCTAGATCATGGCAAGAGGCCATGTCTAACTTAGTAACGGTTTGCTTAGCCTTAGCTTTTATTGCATGCTAGGGCTAGATTGATTGTTATTTTGGGTTGTCTGGGTAGAGTCTAGGTTGCGGGTAGGGGCCGCCAGCTCACTGAGTAATACTAGATTTCTCATCCAACTCCGTTGTCCTTTTTGCAGGTCGCTTTAGGTAAGGATGATCGGATCGCTTCGTGCTGGACGTTAGGACCGCCGGTGTAGATTTTCATGCCTTTTGTAAACGGTATTGTGAATTGTGTTATGTTGACTCGATTTGGCATTAGGCCGGGCCCAGTCTTGGATTATTCTATGTATGAATATTTCCTAAATTAATAAAAGTAATTGTTTTATATGCGCTTCATGAGAACTCTGATATTTGACTAGTCCGTTCTAACACAACGTTAGGTCGAGGTACGGGTTGAAAAGCCTTAGGCCTTTATCTAACGGAAAACGCTAACTCTAGGTACGGGTTGCAAAGCCTTATGCCTTGACGCAGAGGGACGAATTAGAGGATGAACTGGTCTAGGTCGTGGAGTAAAGTTTGTGACTCTGACCGGATTGTCCCTAGCCCGTCACGTAGCGCTTTCGGACCATGGTGTTGGGTTGGACGGTCAGTCATGTTCTTGTTTGATTGTTGGCTGGCCGGTTGGCCTTTCATCTCCAACCCTTGGTGTGGGTCGTCCGTCGGTCATGTTCTTGTTTGATTGTTGGCCGGTGGGTCGACCTATGCTTAGGACGGTTCGGGGGTGTTACAGTCTCATCCTCAAGTTCCCTTCCAACAAAATGTCGGAGCCGGTTGAACACCTCTTCGTACTCACGTATGGCCCTGCGGCCTTGGGTAAGGTCTAGGAATCTACCTTCCAGACGGTCCCAAACCTCTGCAGGAAAGTATTTGCGGTTGAATTCATCTTCAAAATCCGCAAAACTCTAGAGACTTCCATTGGTGCGCTTGTTCACAGCCAGCCACCAATTATGCGCGCGCCCTTCCAGGAAGTGAACCGCAATGTCTCTCTTGTAATCCCCAGGACAACGAGTTGAGCTGAAGTTTCGGACTAGCCTACTCCTCCACTCGTCTGCCTCAATAGGATCGGTGCTTCCTGAGAAATGCTTCGTCCCTAGATGGGAGATGTGCTGAAGCAAACTCAGATAGTCCACCTTTTTCCCGGTCCTTTCTGGTGGATCAATCTCGATCACCTCGACCGTTTCCACAACTGGACCATTGGTGTTGGGGACGGTCGTAGCCACAGGCGTAGCTTGGCCAACTGAGGAGTTCACTAATGGCGTGAACAGTTGGGCCATAGCCGCCACTTGAGTCCCCATTACCTTCATGGCCTCTAACAAGTCCTCTTTGGACAGTGTTGCGGTTACATTGGCCGCACCATCGGCCACTTTCTCACGCTGGCCACCATCACGGTTAGCGTTCGAGGATTCCACTTCCTCATCACTCTCCTGATGTTCCTGACCATCCTGTTGCGTCCCCGTAAGCCTGATCAGTTGGCAACACATTTTCAGCGTTAGCCGCGGCCGGATCGGTTTGCAAACCGGACAGATTAGTTCCGTCCACGGCCACTTGACTAGACTGACCGGCCATTCTCTTACTTCTTCGGGACTTTCCCGATTTGCTTTTTCCAGCCTAAGGATTCAGACAATGTTAGTACAAAACACACTAACATAAACAGAACAAAACAATCCCTAGACTAAGCAATCAAACCTCACCGTGAGACCTAATCAGCTGGCTGGTGGACTACATAACCCAACTATCCTAGAATCAAGCATGCTCTGATACCAACTTGTAAGACCCGTTCCTGGTCTCTTGACCCAACTGGATACGAATGCTTACTTATTAATTTCTTTGCTCGTTTGATCCATTTTAAGTCTTTTATTTGCTAAGTCATATTCGAATATGAGGTTCAAAAACAAAGGAACAGATTGCACAGCGGAATAACAATGTATAAACTTTGTATTACTT
>NW_022610681.1:37500-42500 GCF_000309985.2 Brassica rapa
GTAGATACTCATAGTCTTATTATTGTGACTGTGGTTGATTGGTTTGCTTGCAGGTTCTGACATTAAGTCATAAGTCTGGTTAAGGTACCGGATTAGGCTTGGTGTATATTTGGTTATTGTAGGCCTGACGTTGGCATGTATGTGTTTGAGTGATTGGTTGTGAAGGGTGGTGGATATTAAAGCTATGCGGTATCATTGGTTGGCCGATCATGTTCTTGTTTGATTGTTGGTCGATCGACTAATGATACTTGTATAGTCTAAGTGTCTAACACTACATGAGTACAGAACTCAGGCGTATACATGGTTAACTAGGGATTGGTTGTTGACTTGTTTTAATGCAGGTTTCCGTTACTTGAAGCTAGATTATCGCAGGACGCCAAGTCTAACTTAGTAACGGTTTGCTTAGCCTTTGCTTTTATTGCATGCTAGGGCTAGATTGATTGTTATTTTGGGTTGTCTGGGTTAGAGTCTAGGTTACGGGTAGAGGCCGCCAGCTCACTGAGTAACATTAGGTTACTCATCCAACTGCTTTGTCCTTTTTGCAGGTTGCTTTAGGTAAGGATGATCGGATAGCTTGGTGCTGGACGATAGGACCGCCGGTGTAGATTTTCATGCCTTTTGTAAACGGTATTGTGAATTGTGTTAAGTTGACTCAATTTGGCATTAGGCCGGGCCCAGTCTTGAATGATTCAATGTATGAATATTTCCTAAATAAATAAAAGTAATTGTTTTATATGTGCTTCATGAGTACTCTGATATTTGACTAGTCTGGTCCGTTAGGTCGTCGTACGGGTTGAAAAGCCTTAGGTCTCGATCTAACGGAAAACGCTAACTCTTGGCCGGGTTGCAAAGCCTTGTGCCTTGATGCAGCGGGACGAGTTAGTGGATGAACTGGTCGAGGTCGTGAAGTAAATATTGTGACTCTGGCCGGATCGTCCCTAACCCGTCACATAGCACTTCCGAACCATGGTGTTCGGTTGGACGGCCAGTCATGTTCTTGTTTGATTGTTGGATGGCCGGTTGGCCTTTCATCTCTAACCCTGGGTGTTGGGCGGTCGATCAGTCGTGTTCTTGTTTGATTGTTGGCCGGTTGATCGACCATATGCCTAGGACGGAACGGGGGTGTTACAGTCGGGGGCATTCGTATTTCATAGTCAGAGGTGAAATCCTTGGATTTATTAAAGACGAACATCTGCGAAAGCATTTGCCAAGGGTGTTTTCATTAATCAAGAACGAACGTTGGGGGCTCAAAGATGATTAGATACCGTCCTAGTCTCAACCATAAACGATGCCGACCTGGGATCAGCGGATGTTGCTTTTAGGACTCCGCTTGCACCTTATGAGAAAACAAAGTTTTTGGGTTCCGGGGGGAGTATGGTCGCAAGGCTGAAACTTAAAGGAATTGGCGGAAGGGAACCACCAGGAGTGGAGCCTGCGGCTTAATTTGACTCAACACGGGGAAACTTACCAGGTCCAGACATAGTTAGGATTGACAGACTGAGAGCTCTTTTTTTATTCTATGGGTGGTGGTGCATGGTCGTTCTTAGTTGGTGGAACGATTTGTCTGGTTAATTCCGTTAACGAACAAGACCTCAGCCTGCTAACTTGCTAAGTGGAGGCATCCCTTCACGGTCGGCTTCTTAGAGGGACTATGGCCGTTTAGGCCAAGGAAGTTTGAGGCAATAACAGGTATCTGATGCGCTTAGATGTTCTGGGCTGCACGCGCGCTACACTGATGTATTCCACGAGTTCATACCTTGGCCGACAGGCCCGAGTAATCTTCAAAATTTCATCATGATGGGGATAGATCATTGCAATTGTTGGTATTCAACAAGTAATTCCTAGTAAGCGCGAGTCACCAGCTTGCGTTGACTACGTCCCTGCCCTTTGTACAAACCCCCAGTCGCTCCTACCGATTGAATGATCCGGTGAAGTGTTCGGATCGCGGCGACGTGGGTGGTTTGCCATCTGCGACGTCGTGAGAAGTCCACTAAACCTTATCATTTAGAGGAAGGAGAAGTCGTAACAAGGTTTCAGTAGGTGAACATGCAAAAGGATCATAGTCGTACCCTGGAAACAGAACGACCTGAGAATGATGAAACATCACTCTCGGTAGGCCAGTTTCTTACTGTGCCTGCCGATTCCGTGGTTATGCGTTCATCCATGCCCAAGACTTCAGTTTTGGTTGGATCGTACGCATAGCTTCTGGATATCACCAAAGCCCAACACGAAAAGTGTCAAGGAAAATGCAACTAAACAACCTGCTTCCGCCAACCCGGAGACGGTGTTTGTCCGGAAGCAGTGCTGCAATGTAAAGTATAAAAAGACTCTTGGCAATGGATATCTCGGCTCTCGGATCGATGAAGAATGTAGCAAAATGCGATACTTGGTGTGAATTGCAGAATCCCGTGAACCATCGAGTTTGTGAACGCAAGTTGCACCCCAAGCCTTCTGGCCGAGGGCAAGTCTGCCTGGGTGTCACAAATCGTCGTGCCACCATCCTCTCGAGGATATGGGACGGAAGCTGATCTCCCATGTGTTACCGCACGCGGTTGGACAAAATCCGAGCTAAGGACGCCAGGAGCGTCTTGAGCGGCGGTGGTGAATTCAATTCTCATCATATAGTCAGACGTTCCGGTCTGAAAGCTCTTGATGACCCAAAGTCCTCAACGCGACCCCAGGTCAGGCGGGATCACCCGCTGAGTTTAAGCATATCAATAAGCGGAGGAAAAGAAACTAACAAGGATTCACTTAGTAACGCCGAGCGAACCGGGAAGAGCCCAGCTTGAAAATCGGACGTCTTTGGCGTTGGAATTGTAGTCTGTTGAAGGACCGGGCCCAAGTTCCCTGGAAAGGGGCACCAGAGAGGGTGAGTGTGACACCCCTGATCGTAGATAACCGGAAATGACACGGTCAATGTTCCCTGAAGGTCGACCCGAGGTTCTCGAAATAAATCCGATCACCTTAGACCAACAACCAAAGAACACAGACACTCCTATCGGATATTACTCTAGGCTTTTCAACCCGATAAAGCAATATTCGATAGTTAGTTCGTCCCGGACAAGGACTAATATCATATGAGAACTCGTGATTTATAAACATCTCTTATACATTATTTATTTACTTTAAACATCTTACAAACTGTTATAGTTTACCCTACGGCCTATCGCCCAACAACGTTTTAAGTAAATATACATCAAAACGTACGTTGCAAGGACAACAAAATACTACCGCTAGTTGGCCGCTCCTTCCGTCCAAAAGATTTAAGTGTCTCCCGCCTAAGGTTTACCTGCACACACAAATGAGTCATGAGCAACTAGTTTACTCAGTGAATCTAGAATCACAACACAATCAATAACAATCAAGCAATTATCAAATGCATATACATGATCATGCAAGTACTAGTACTATACTTTAATATCGATCATCATTGTGAATTCTTATTTTTAAACATCACTTCCACAACACCCGCCCGTTACCATAATCATATAATACAATATATATACTAGACCCGAGAAACCACTAAAACTAACCGAGACTAGTGAGTTAGCATCACCATCATTGTCGAATGTCCGGTATGAACAATCCGACACTGCATCGTCATGCAGTACACGGTCTCCAGGGAGCTACCCCATCATCGTGTCTTCATGACCTTGTTCCATTCGCAGGACCAAGTCACAGTAATGCGGGGGCTTTAGGGATAGTGAATATAACAAGACTTCACATGATTTTGCTTCCATAATTATTCCAAAATTAATCCATAATTAATCATAATTAACTCTTAATTAATCCTAGATTAATCCTTAATTAATCTCATATTAATTTTTAATTAATCCAAGATTAGTACTTAATTAATCATGATTACTCCTTAATTAATCTCAGATTAATTCTCAATTAAACCAAGATTAATTCTTAATTTAAACTAAGATTAATCCTTAATCAAAACCATGATTATTTCATAGTTAAGATTAGTACTTGAGAACAAGTACTAAGATTAGGATTAACCTCACTTTAACATTATTCTTTAAGTGTAAGTGTTTACCATGAGTAAACACAACATCATTCTTAAATATTCAGACACTTTACTAACTTAATCAAGGACTCATTCATGATCTATCTCAACATCTGTCTAGACTCACCTAAAGATTAGTCTTGAAACTGGCTTGGACAAGACTTGAGTTCCACTTGAACAAGGCTGAATGGACCTGAGAAAGGACAAGGTTCTGATCGGTTACTATGGTTAACTCAACAACTCATCTGACTCACTTGATTGTGGCTTACCAAGAGACTGAATGGATAGGATGGGACTAGCAAAGCTCCACACCTTAGCTGATCAAGACAGGGCAAGGTTGGGTTCAGAACATCAACAATCTGACAGTTCGGTTCAAGCTAAACAACTTAAATCAAATCAGTTCAAGCTCGGTTCCTTTCATACCAGATCAGATCAGTTCAGTTCTATTCAGTTAACAACAATTCAAGACAAGATCATACTGAGTTTAGTTTCGTTTCTCCAATCAATCCATAACAGCATAGCAAACTGTTTTAGGAGATGGATTCAAACCGAAACTAAACAAGAAGTGAACTGTATCATAACTTAAATAACTGATCCGACCAAGACCTAAACTAAACATCAAATATTATGATCAGATACTGACTGAGGCAAGGAGACCAAAGCTTACCAAGACGAACTAAAGGACTAGATGGCCTCAGCTGATCCTCTTCTCCAAGTTAAGCTTGTGGCTGGATTGATCAAAGAGAAAGATCAAGGTCTGATCATGATCTGAACTCAACTAGGTCTAGGGTTTTATTTAAAAAATCTCACCTTCTGATCTTTCTCAAAGTAACAAACTAGTCTAGGGTTGAGATTAGATCACCACCAATTTTTTCTTGATTTATTTTCTTGATTTTTCTCACTGATTTTTCTGTTCTTCTTTCTCTCTTTCTCACTGAAATTCTCTAGGTTTTTCTGCAGGGTTCTGAACGTGGGAAGCAGGTGGAGA
>NW_022610681.1:47500-60000 GCF_000309985.2 Brassica rapa
CCCCCTCGTCTTCTATAAATATGGGGTCCTCTCTGTCCATTTCATTCATCCAATCCATAGTAAAATACTCAGAGAAATCGTAGAGAGAGAGAAAGAAAGAAAGAGAGAGTTTCCGGCCAAAGCAAGGCCGATTGTGTGGTGGTTAGGTTTCCGGCGATCTGATCGTTTGTGAAGCAACCTCCGATCAAGTATGGGAGACCGAGAGCAGGAGAAGAGCATGGAGAACCCTGACACGGTTCAGAAGGTACGTGGTGGGCTATGGCTCCATCAGACCGAATGGACGGTCCTTGTGATCGCACCACAGCTCTGGACGGTTCATTAGACCCGGCCGCTTCTCCTCTTCTTGTTTCTATCCGGTCCTTTCTCTTCTTTCTGATTATGCATGAAGGGTTGTGTTGGTTCAGTCCAAGGGACACGTTCCTAGACTTGGCCGGACATAACCAAACCGCTAACCTAGACGCTGGTCGGTTAGACGGTTGGTTCGAATTGCACCATAGGCTGGCGGGTTGGGCTAAATGGTTGGGCATGTCCCAAGCGGCACAAGAGGCCAAAGGTCATGAGTACCAACGGTTGTGAGTTGCCAAAGGGTGTAAGTAACCAAGGGTTACGAACGCCAAGTGGTACGAGCACCAAGGGTTACGAGGACCAAGAGGTACCAAAGGCCGAAGGAGTGCGTGTACCAAGCGGTGCCTGTTGAGGCAGGTCGTGTCCGTTCCTTAAGGATCAGACCATGTCTTGTCTGTTGGGGCAGTACACGGTCCGTCTAAGCCAGGGTAAGAGTCACAAGGTCCTATCGGCCATTGGCCTAACCGGATTGGGCGTGAGGCTTACTCGGCCGTTGGATCCAGGCCCAAGGCCGGATCAGGTAAGGAAGTCCGTTGGGCCATTGTGCCGGACTTCATCTAGGCCGGTCGGACCTAGATTCTATCCGGATGGACGGATTGGTCTTCGGGACGATCCGGACTGTTCGTGTGTTCTGTTTATCTATTCTGGACTGTCTATCTAGTTCTAAGTCAAGGGGTGGTAGGTTGTATGACTTAGGATTCGGTAGGCAGGTTCATATCTTTTTATAAATATATTGTCTGAGGTTTATCAATGTTCTAGGAACCAAGCCAAGCATTGTAGGTTCGACCAGTCCTATTCTCGGTTATGATTAATGCTTATCTGGTTGTGGTTTCAGGAACTAAGGATGGTTCTGGTCAAGCCAAGGATCCGTGAAGGCTCGGTCAGTGAGAGGCTGTGTAACGTGTGGGTAGATGATGCTAGGAACGAACTAGTGATTGTCTATGAAACTGTTAAGAAATTGTGTATTGGATCTCATGTTTCTAAGTAATACATTTGTTTATACATTATATTCCGCTGTGCTATCTGTTCCATTGTTTTAGAACCTCCGATTCAAACATGACTTAGTAAATGACAGACTTAAAATGAATCAAACAAGCAAAGAAATAGATTAAGTAGCAAACGAGTCTAGTCTTGTCGAGAGGCCGGATTCGGGCGTTACAAGTTGGTATCAGAGCCAGGTTGATTCTAGGATAGTTGGGTTATGTAGTCCACACACACGCAGCCAGCTGATTCAGTGTCACGGTGAGGTTTGATAGTTAGGTCTAGGGATTAATTGTCTCGGTTATGTTATGTATATGTTGTACTAACAATGTCTGAATCCTTAGGCTGGGAAAAGCAAATCGGGAAAGACCCGAAGGAGTAAGAAAATGTCTGGTCTATCAAGTCAAGCGGCCGCGGACGGAATTAATCTGTCTGGGTTACCAACCGAGCAGGCTGTGAGTAACACCTGTGGTGTCTTACCGACTGACCAGGCCAATCTTACGGGAATGCAACAAGAAGGTCAGCAACACCAGGAGAGCGACGAGGAAGTGGAATCTTCGAACGCTAACCGGGATGGTGACCAGCATGAGCAAAGGGCCGAGGGAACGGCCAACATGGCCGCAGTACTGTTCCGGGAGGCCTTGTTAGAGGCCATGAAAGTAATGGGTAATCAAGTGGCGGCTATGACTCAGCTGTTCACTCCAATAGTGAATTCATCAGTTGGTCAAGCTACACCTGTAGCTACGGCTACACCTATCGCTACGGGTCCAACTGTGGACGCGGTTGAGGTGATCGAGATCGATCCACCGGAAGGGTCTGTAAAGAAGGTGGACTATCTGAGTTTGCTTCAACATCTATCCAGATTGGGTACGAAGCAATTCTCAGGTAGCACCGACCCGGTTGTGGCAGATGAGTGGAGGAGTAGGCTAGTTCGAAACTTTGAATCAAGTCGCTGTCCAGAGGATTACAGGCGAGACATTGCGGTTCACTTACTGGAAGGGGGGCGCAAATACTTTCCTGCTGAGGCTTGGGATCGTCTGGAAGCTAAGTTTTTAGATCTGGTCCAAGGCCGCAGGACCGTACGGGAGTACGAAGAAGAGTTCAACCGACTCAAACGGTTTGTTGGAAGAGAGCTGGAGGACGAAGCAGTCCAGGTCCATAGGTTCATCCGAGGCCTAAGGCCGGAACTGAAGACCCACTGCTCGATCCGCACTTTCAACACCGTCGGAGAACTGGTGGAACGGGTGGCTTTGTTGGAGTCTAACTTGGCTGAGGAAGCTAAGCTTAAGGCTAAGCCACAGTCTGATCCATTGGGCAAGACTAATGATAAAAAGAGAAAATATGACCAGGTGGACGGAGGTAAGACCTCTGGTGGCCGACCTGCGTGTTCCAAATGTGGACGGAACCATCCCGGTGAGTGCTGGAAGGCCAAGGGGGCTTGTGTTCGTTGTGGGAGCATGGACCATGGGGTTCATAACTGTCCTCGGCTGAACCAGTCTGGTAGAAGCGGCCAGATGACCGGTTTCCATTATGGCCAGCACGGACATTTCCAATCGGAGTGTCCCAAGCTGCAAGGAAATCACGGGAAGGGCCGTGGAGATTCAGGAAAGGCGTCCCAAGGCAAACCAACCACATCACCGCGGGTGTATGAACTGTCACGAGAAGACGGAGCTTCCGGATCCTTTGATTCAATCTCTGGTAATTTGTAAATTTATCTTTTTACATTCCAGTAGTAATGCTTGGTTTAGAACCTAGAATGTGGTCTAGGGGATTCTGATGAGGGTCTCTGATATGAACCCTCATGGTCGGTGGGGTAAAAACCCACGTGCTTTTCGACACAGGGGCTACACATAGTTTTGTGAGTCCGGGACTGGTCGGAAAGGGTCTGTTCTGTCTGGATGCCCGTGATAATTTTGGGATAGTGAGGGCGGCCGGTGGGCAAGCCATGAACTCACTAGGTCTCATGTCAAATATCCCAGTACAGATCCAGGGAAAGGTCTTCCCTGTGAATCTGGTCTGTGTCCACCTAAAGAATCAAGAAGTGATCTTAGGTATGGATTGGTTGGGAAAGTACCGAGCCACTCTTGATTGCCATAAGGGTCGTGTGCAATTGGAGAATGGACTTCACCCGGTAGAGTACCAAGGTCTGTGTCAGGTTCAAGAGAAAGTAGTGGTTTCAGCAGTTCGAGAGATTCGGATGCTGGAACAGGGTTGTCAGTCATTCTTGGCTACAATTACAACTACAGAGCCTGACAGTTCTGGTTTTCTCTTAGACCCACGCGAGGATTCTTTGGTGTCCGAGTTCCAGGATGTGTTTCAGTCGCTACAGGGTGTCCCCCCTGATAGGTCCGATCCCTTCCTGATTGAACTGGAACCAGGGATAGCTCCGCTGTCCAAGAGTCCGTACCGAATGGCTCCGGCCGAGATGGCCGAGCTAAAGAAGCAATTGGAAGAATTGCTTGACAAGGGGTTCATACGGCCAAGTAGCTCCCCTTGGGATGCACCAGTCCTCTTTCTGAAAAAGAAGGATGTTAGCATGCGTCTGTGCATCGACTATCGAGGGTTGAACAGGGTAACTGTGAAGAACAAGTTATCTGTTGCCCAGGATAGACAAGCTGTTGGATCAGCTGAAAGGAGCTAAGTGGTTTTCAAAAATCGATTTGGCCTCGGGATATCATCAGATTCATATAGAGCCAAACGACATTAGGAAAACAGCATTTAGGACTAGGTACGGCCATTACGAATTCGTAGTAATGCTGTTCGGTCTGACCAATGCATCTGCTGCATTCATGAAAATGATGTACATCGTGTTCCGAGACTTCTTGGATGAATCAGTGATCATCTTCATTGATGATATCCTGATTTACTCCAAGGATGAGGAATCTCATCGGAAACATTTGAGAGCCGTGCTGGAACGATTACGAGAACACAAACTCTTTGCTAAACTCAGCAAGTGCAGTTTTTGGCAAAAGAGTATTGGGTTCCTCGGCCATATTGTCTCTGACCAGGGCGTCTCAGTGGATCCAGAGAAGATCAGGGCAATAAAAGATTGGCCGCGACCACGCAGTGCCACGGAAGTTAGAAGCTTCATAGGGCTGGCAGGTTACTATAGAAAGTTTGTGAAGGGATTCGCAAGCTTGGCTCAGCCGATGACACGGTTGACTGGGAAGGACGTTAAGTTCACATGGTCTGACGAGTGTACGAGATATTTCTCCGCACTTAAGAATATGCTAACTAGCGCACCCGTTCTGGTTTTTCCGGAGGCAGACCAACCTTATGTGGTCTACACGGATGCGACCACCACTGGACTCGGTTGCGTGTTGACCCAACATGGGAAGGTCATTGCTTACGCGTCAAGGCAGCTGAAGAAACATGAGGGAAACTACCCCACCCATGACCTCGAAATGGCTGCGGTAGTGTTCGCCTTAAAGATTTGGCGATCATATTTATATGGGGCCAAAGTCCAGATACTTACGGACCATAAAAGTCTGAAGTATATATTCACCCAGCCTGAGTTGAACTTAAGGCAGAGGAGGTGGATGGAGTTCGTGGCCGACTACGACCTAGAGATCACTTACTATCCGGGCAAGGCCAACCTTGTGGCTGACGCCTTGAGCCGAAACGAGAAGATGTTGCGGCCGGTAGCAGAACGGACGTGCAGGATGAGGCGGGACGTTTCATCCGTTTAAATGCTTTGAACGGGATGGATGGACCATGGGGTTTAGAGGCGGTGAATAGAGCCGACCTGCTTACCCGGATCCGAGCGGCCCAAGATCAGGACGAGAACCTGAAGACGGTTGCTCGAAACGACCTGACTGAGTATCAAATCGACAAGGACGGTACGATCTTAGTTCATGGTCGGATCAGCGTACCCAATGATAGGAGTTTGAAGGACGAGATCTTTAGAGAAGCTCATAAGTCTAGATTCTCGATCCATCCTGGAGTGACCAAAATGTATCATAATCTCAGACAGTACTATCATTTGATACGGATGAAGGTTGATGTGGCCGAATGGGTGGCCAAATGTCCTACTAGTCAACTCGTCAAGGCCGAACAACAAGTTCCGAGTGGACTGCTTTAGAGTCTACCTATTCCGGAATGGAAGTGGGATCACATCACGATGGACTTCGTGACAGGTTTTCCCACGACCAGGAACAGGAATGATGCTGTCTGGGTAATAGTGGATCGACTGACCAAGGCCGCCCACTTCCTGGCCATCAAAAAGACTGATGGGAGTCGACCGGATTGTGAGTAAGTACATTGACGAGATTGTGAGGCTACACGGAGTACCCTCAAGTATAGTTTCAGATAGAGATTCGAGGTTCACATCTCACTTCTGGCAAGATTTTCAAAAAGCTTTAGGAACAAGAGTGAACATGAGTACGGCTTATAATCCCCAAACGGATGGGCAGTCGGAAAGAACAATACGGACGTTGGAGGACATGCTTCGAGCATGTGTTCTCGATTGGGGTGATTCCTGGGAACGGCATTTGCCGTTAGTGGAGTTCACCTACAATAACAGCTTCCACTCAAGTATAGGCATGTTGCCATACGAAGCTTTGTATGGACGACCATGCAGGACACCGTTATGTTGGACCCAAGTAGGGGAACACAGCATGATAGGCCCCGAGATAGTGGAGGAAACCACGGAGAAGATCAAGTCCGTGCGGGACAAGATGAGGGCCGCACAGGATAGACAAAAGCACTACGCTGACAAACGAAGGAAAGAACTGGAGTTTGCAGTGGGTGATATGGTCTATCTCAAAATGATTACCTTTAAAGGTAGAGTGCGAATTTCTGGTAGAAGGAAACTGGATCCAAGATACCTAGGACCGTTCAGAGTCATAGAACGAGTGGGTAGTGTGGCATACAAGTTGGACTTGCCATCTGAGATGGAAGCCTTTCATAATGTATTCCATATCTCTCAACTCCGGAAGTGCTTGACGGATCAGGACGTCTTAATACGAGAAATACCATCTGATCTGGGTACAAACCTAACTTTGGAAACAAGGCCGGTCCGGATCGTAGATAGGATGGAAAAAGCAATGAGAAAGAAAACAATCCAGATGATCAACGTCATTTGGGATTGTAATGGTCGAGAAGAGACCACTTGGGAGACGGAGGCCAGGATGAAGGCCGAGTTTCCACAATGGTTCGCCAGTTTGTTGTTGGATGAAACACATTTCTCGGATTTGAGGACGAATCTATTACTAGTGGGGGAGACTTGTAACATCCCGGATCCTGAATAGGATCATTGGGACGGCCATGGTTCGAGGGAACGTACTAGCCAGTCTTAAGACATCAAGGCAAACGTTCCATGGCCGGATAAGAAGGTTAGGGACGTAAGGAAACTTAGACTTAACCTTACACAAGTCGAGAGTCAGCTAGACTGAGCAAGACGGTAGCTGGACGAATGGAGCGGGTAGCTCGACTAGCTCAACGGAGCTAGGTTAAGCTCCCTGCAGCTCGGACACTACAAGGTCAGCTCCACTAGCTGGACTACTAGCTCACTCAGCTGAGGCAGCTGGGGATCAGCTCATCTCAGCTGGACGGTCCGTTCGGGTTTCGGTCTGATGGTCCGGGTCCGGGCCGATGGCAGGCCATGAGGTCATGGACTTTTGGGGCTTGGGACAAGGCCGTGGGCTAAGTCCAGAAGAGTTGGGTAAGGCTTTGGGCCTCTGTCCGACCCAAACCCATGCGGTATTGGCGAAGGGGCGCATGCGGCCGAGAGGGTGTAACCCTTGGCCGATTGTGCCCATCCGCTGGCCAGTCATGCCTGTTCGTGGGGCAAGACTTACCCCCTCGTTTTCAATAAATATGGGGTCCTCTCTGTCGATTTCATTCATCCAATCCAGAGTAAAATACTCAGAGAAATCATAGAGAGAGAGAAAGAAAGAGAGAGAGAGTTTCCGGGAAAAGCAAGGCCGATTGTGTGGTGGTTAGGTTTCCGGCGATCTGATCGTTTGTGAAGCAACCTCCGATCAAGTATGGGAGACCGAGAGCAAGAGAAGAGCATGGAGAAACCTGACACGGTTCAGAAGGTACATGGTGGGCTATGGCTCCATCAGACCGAACGGACGGTCCTTGTGATCACACCGCGGCTCTGGACGGTTCATTAGACTCGGCCGCTTCTCCTCTTCTTGTTTATATCCGGTCCTTTCTCTTCTTTCTGATTATGCACGAAGGGTTGTGTTGGTTCAGTCCAAGGGACACGTTCCTAGACTTGGCTGGACATAACCAAACCGCTAACCTAGACGCTGGTCGGTTCGAATCGCACCATAGGCTGGGCGGTTGGGCTAAACGGTTGGGCATGTCCCAAGAGGCACGAGAGGCCAAAAGTCATGAGTACCAACTGTTGTGAGTTGCCAAAGGGTGTAAGTAACCAAGGGTTACGAACGCCAAGTGGTACGAGCACCAAGGGTTACGAGGACCAAGAGGTACCAAAGGCCGAAGGGGTGCGTGTACTAAGCGGTGCCCATTGAGGCAGGTCGTGTCCGTTCCTTAGGGATCAGACCATGTCTTGTCCGTTGGGGCAAGTACATGGTCCATCTAAGCCAGGGTAAGAGTCGCAAGGTCCAATCAGCCATTGGCCTAACCAGATTGGGAGTAAGGCTTACTCGGTCGTTGGATCCAGGCCCAAGGCCGGATCAGGTAAGGAAGTCCGTTGGGCCATTGAGCCGGACTTCATCTAGGCCGGTCGCACCTAGAATCAATCTGGATGGACGGATTGGTCTTCGAGATGATCCGGACTGTTCGTGTGTTCTGTTTATCTATTCTGGACTGTCTATCTAGTTCTAAGTCAAGGGGTGGTTGGTTGTATGACTTAGGATTCGGTAGGCAGGTTCATATCTTTTTATAAATATATTGTCTGAGGTTTATCAATGTTCTAGGAACCAAGCCAAGCATTGTAGGATCAACCAGTCCTATTCTCGGTTATGATTAATGCTTATCTGGTTGTGGTTTCAGGAACTAAGGATTGTTCTGGTCAAGCCAAGGAGCCGTGAAGGCTCGGTCAGTGAGAGGCTCTGTAACGTGTGGGTAGATGATGCTAGGGACGAACTAGTGATTGTCTATGAAACTGTTAAGAAGTTGTGTATTGGATCTCATGTTTCTAAGTAATACATTTGTTTATACAATATATTCCGCTGTGCTATCTGTTCCATTGTTTTAGAACCTCCGATTCAAACATGACTTAGTAAATGAAAGACTTAAAATGAATCAAACAAGCACAGAAATTGATTAAGTAGCAAACGGGTCTAGTCTTGTCGAGAGGCCGAATTCGGGCGTTACAAGTTGGTATCAGAGCCAGGTTGATTCTAGGATAGTTGGGTTATGTAGTCCACACACACGCAGCCAGCTGATTCAGTGTCACGGTGAGGTTTGATAGTTAGGTCTAGGGATTAATTGTCTCGGTTATGTTATGTATATGTTGTACTAACAATGTCTGAATCCTTAGGCTGGGAAAAGCAAATTGGGAAAGACCCGAAGGAGTAAGAAAACGGCTAGTCCGTCAAGTCAAGCGGCCACGGACGGAATTAATCAGTTCGGGTTACCAACCCAGCAGGCTGTGACTAACACCTGTGGAGAAATCTTGTATTCATACTATTCAATAACACTCCTCTGAGCGATTATCTATCTTTTTATCGTTCTAAAGTGATTGCGCAGAGAATTCGGACCTTCAAGGAAAAACTGGTACACTCAGTTTTCCGCCATTATTATTTATTATAATTGACGGTGTGAATTTTGGTTCGCACAATGGACAGCCGCGGACGTTCCATGTGTGATGACGGACACACACAGACACACACGGACAGCCACAGACGTCTTGTGTGTGCTGACGGACAGCCACGGACAGCCACGGACGTTCTGTGTGTGCTGGCGGACACCCACGGACGTCCAGTGTGTACTGAACAGACAGCCCACGTGGGCCAAAATCACCCAAACAGTCCACGGGAAGGGCCAGCGTGCTAAGTCCAAGTACCAACGTGCGGATATGTGTACTGATGGACAGCCACGGATGTCCTGTGTGTGCTGACGGACACTGACGGACACACACGGACACACACGGACAGCCACAGACGTCCTGTGTGTGCTGGCGGACACCCACGGAAGTCCTGTGTGTACTGAACAGACAGCCCACTTGGGCCAAAATCACCCAAAGAGTCCACGGGAAGGGTCAGCGTGCTGAGTCCAATGATCACCGTGCTGATATGTGTACTGATGGAAAGCCACGGACGTCCTGTGTGTGCTGACGGACACACACGGACACACACAGACAGCCACGGACGTCCTGTGTGTGCTGACGGACATACACAGACGTCATGTGTGTTCTGACGGACTCCCATGGACGTCCTGTGTGTACTGAACTGACAGCCCACGTGGGCCAAAATAACCCGAACAGTCCACGGGAAGGGCCAGCGTGCTGAGTCCAAGGACCAGCGTGCTGATATGTGTACTGATGGACAACCATGGACGTCCTGTGTGTGCTGATGGACACACACGGAAAGCCACTGACGTCCTGTGTGTGCTGACGGAGAGCCACGGACTGCCACGGATGTTCTGTGTGTGCTGGCGGACACCCACGGTTCTGTGTGTACTGAACAGACAGCCCCACCTGGGCCAAAATCACCCAAACAGTCCACGGAAAGGGCCAGCGTGCTGAGTCCAAGGTTCAACGTGCTGATATGTGTACTGATGGACAGCCACGGACGTCATGTGTGTGCTGACGGACAGAGACGGACACACATGGACACACACGGACAGCCACGGACGTCCCGTGTGTGCTGGCGGACACCCACGGACGTCATGTGTGTACTGAACAGACAGCCCATGTGGGCCAAAATCACCTGAACAGTCCACGGGAAGGGTCAGCGTGCTGAGTCCAAGGACCAACGTCCTGAGTCCAAGGACCAACGTGCTGATATGTGTACTGATGGACAGCAACGGACATCATGTGTGTGCTGACGGACACACACGGACAGCCACGGACGTCCTGTGTGTGCTGACGGACACCCACGGACGTTCTGTGTGTACTGAACAAACAGCTCACGTGGGCCAAAATCACCCGAACAGTCCACGGGAAGGGCCAGCGTGATGAGTCCAAGGACCAGCGTGCTGATATGTGTACTGATGGACAGCCACGGACGTCCTATGTGTGCTGACGGACACACACGGACACACAAGGAGAGCCATGGACATCCTGTGTGTGCGGACGGACATCCACGGACGTCCTGTGTGTGCTGGAGGATACCCGCAGATGTCCTGTGTGTGCTGACGGACAGCCAAGGACGTCCTGTGTGTGCTGGCGGACACACACAGACGTCCTGTGTGTACTGAACAGACAGTCCACGTGGGTCAAAATCACCCAAACAGTCCACGGGAAGGGCCAGCGTGCTGAGTCCAAGGACCAGGGTGGTGATATGTGTACTGATGGACAGCCACAGACGTCCTGTGTGTGCTGACAGACACACACGGACAGCCATGGACATCATGTGTGTGCTAACGGACAGCCACGGAAAGCCACAGACAGCCACGGACGTCCCGTATGTGCTGGTGGACACCCACAGACGTCCTGTGTGTACTGACCAGACAGCCCACGTGGGTCAAAATCACGCGAACAGTCCACGGGAAGGGTCAGCGTGCTAAGTCCAAGGACCAACGTGCTGAGTCCAAGGATGTCACGGATGTCTTGTGTGTGCTGACAGACACACACGGATGTCCTGTGTGTGCTGACGGACACCAACGGATGTCCTGTGGGTACTGAACAGACAGCCCACGTGGGCCAAAATCACCCGAACAGTCCACAGGAAGGGCCAGCGTGCTAGGTCCAAGGACCAGCGTGCTGATATGTGTACTGATGGAGAGCCACGGACGTCCTGTGTATGCTGACGGACACACACGGACAGCCACGGACGTCCTGTGTGTGCTGACGGGGCAGCCACGGACGTCCTGTGTGCGCTGGCAGACACCCACAGACGTCCTGTGTTTACTGAACAGACTGCCAAAATAATCCAAACAGTCCACATGAAGGGCCAGCGTGCTGAGTCCAAGGACCAACGTGCTTATATGTGTACTGATGGACAGCCACAGATGTCCTGTGTGTGCTGACGGACACACACGAACGTCATGTGTGTGCTGACGGACACCCACGGACATCCTGTGTGTGCTGACGGACACACACGGACATCATGTGTGTACTGAACAAACAGCCCACGTGGGCCAAAATCACCCGAGAAGCCAAAAATTCAAAAATTAATATTTTTGAAGAAAGTTTTCTGAAAGGAAACATCAAAAATATGTCAACAAATAGTTTAGGATGTCAAGTGTTGATCAAAAGTTGCTGTAGACATCCGTTTAGACTACGAAACCTCGAACTTTGTAGCATGCAAAAGTCTTGGTTAGAAGCAAATGAAAATAATCAAAATTTACCAGAAAATAGCTTTAGCCATTCTTATGAAGCATGCAAAAAATCAGATTCAAATTCGAAGTATTTTTTTTTTTACATTAAAAATACTCCCGGAACACAACCAATGTCTACTGTCTATATAAGGGGTAGGAACTCTTCTGAGCCTACCCTAAGTACCCGACGGGGTATGTAGTGTTTGACTGCTCGGTCCAACTGTAAAATCCGCGATCCTGGATAAGGACCGTCGGGACGGCCATGGTTTGAGGAAATGAACCAGCCGGTCTTAAGACCTTAAGGCTAGCGTTCCATGGCCAAGATAGAAGGTTAAGGACGTCAGAATGCTGAGACTTAACCTTATAAGAGAAAGAAGTCAGCTAGGATAAGCTGTACAGAAGCTGGGTGATGCTTACGAGAAGCTCGATCAGCTAGACATAGCTCGGTCAAGCTCAGCCTAGCTCGTTCCAATTTAAGTCAGCTCAACTAGCTGGACTACTAGCTCACTAAGCTGAGGCAGCTGGGAGTCAGCTCATCTCAGCTCGACGGACTGTTTGGGTTTCGGGCTGATGGTCCGGGTCCAGGTCAGTGGCGGGCCATGAGGTCCGGCTATGTGGTCCATCAGTCGTTGGGCTCTTGTGGGCAGGCCGTGGGCTTGGGTACCAAGTCTGGGCTTGGGTTGGACGTGCCTATAAGGTCTGAAACCTTCTATTTCCGAACAGGTACGATCTGGACCGTTGATTGTAATCGATCGCCAAGATCTGTCCTAAAAGGA
>NW_022610681.1:65000-67500 GCF_000309985.2 Brassica rapa
GCTGTCCTGAATCTTGAACTGCGGGGTTGAACCGGACTGATTAACCTTTGTTCCAACCGTTCTGTTATTGGTACAGATGGTCAAGGATAGTGTTCGGATCAGCCGGATCCTTGTTGTGGTTTTAAATCGAGAATATTCCAGAAGCTGAGTGTGATTAGCTTGAGCTCGAGCATAGTCTTCCTTAGCCAATCTCATGGAATCAAAAGTGAGTCTAGATAGATGATTGATGAGTAGTGAATGAATATTTCTTAATTGAACGTCCTGATTGTAGAGGATTGATAGGCTTTGTCTCTTGATCAATATTGAATTGGTAAGGTGTTTACTTAGTGTAAACACTTATTAAATATTTATGAATGATCATAGAGGTTTATTCCAAACCTTAGTACCTGTTCTCAAGGACTAATACATATGTATAGTATTAAATATAATTAAGTATGGAAGTATTAATCATGTGAAGTCTTATTATAAACCTGTCTTCCAAAATATTCCCGTATGAATGATGATTACCGTGAATTGGTCCTGCGATATGGAACAAGGTCACGAAGACACGATGCTGGGGTCGCACCCTGGAGGCCGTGTAACTGGATGCAGCATTAGATGTTCAATTTTTGAATATCTGATGGCGATTATGGTGATGCTAACTCGCTAGACTCGTTTAGCCTTTGTGGTTTCTCGGGTCTGGTATATATAAATACCAGATGCGTGACTAGGCTCACTGAGTAAACTAGTTACTCATGACTCATTTGTGATGCAGGTAACTAGTAGACGGGAGACCTTACTCTAGGACGGGAAGGAACATCATTAGCCAGCGGTAGTTTTATTATCCTTGCAAAGTCATTTTGTTATATATTATGTATAAGATTTGTTGACCGAAAACCTCGAGGTTAATTTATATCAAATTTTGTAAGATGTTTTTAAATGATATATAAAGAATGTTTTTAAAGTACAGGTTCCATATGATATTAGTCCTTGTCCGGACAAACTAACTATCGGAAATTGCTTTTTGGGTTGAAAAGCCTAGAGTGATATCTGATAGGAGCGTTGGTGTTCTTTGGTTGTTGGTCTAAGGCGATCAGAAGTATTCTGAGAACCTCAGATTGACCATCGAGGAACATCAACCGTGTCATTTCCGGTCAACTACGATCGGGGGTGTCACAGTCGGGGGCATTCGTATTTCATAGTCAGAGGTGAAATTTTTGGATTTATGAAAGAAGAACAACTGCGAAAGCATTATCCAAGGATGTTTTCATTAATCAAGAACGAAAGTTGGGGGCTCGAAGACGATCAGATACTGTCCTAGTCTCAACCATAAACGATGCCGACCAGGGATCAGCGGATGTTGCTTTTAGGACTCCGCTGGCACCTTATGAGAAATCAAAGTTTTTGGGTTCCGGGGGGAGTATGGTCGCAAGGCTGAAACTTATAGGAATTGACGGAAGGGCACCACCAGGAGTGGAGCATGCGGCCTAATTTGACTCAACACGGGGGAACTTACCAGGTCCAGACATAGTAAGGATTGACAGACTGAGAGATCTTTCTTGATTCTATGGGTGGTGGTGCATGGGCGTTCTTAGTTGGTGGAGCGATTTGTCTGGTTAATTCCGTTAACGAACGAGACCTCAACCTGCTAACTAGCTACGTGGAGGAATCCCTTCACGGCCGGCTTCTTAGAGGGACTATGGTCGTTTAGGCCAAGGAAGTTTGAGGCAATAACAGGTCTGTGATGCCTTAGATGTTCTGGGCCGCACGCGCACTACACTGATGTATTCAATGAGTTCACACCTTGGCCGACAGGCCCGGGTAATCTTTGAAATTTCATCGTGATGGGGATAGATCATTGCAATTGTTGGTCTTCAACGAGGAATTCCTAGTAAGCGCGAGTCATCAGCTCGTGTTGACTACGTCCCTGCCCTTTGTACACACGGCCCGTCGCTCCTAACGATTGAATGATCCGGTGAAGTGTTCGGATCGCGGTGACGTGGGTCGTTCGCCGTCTGCGATGTCGCAAGAAGTCCACTAAACCTCATCATTTAGAGGAAGGAGACGTCGTAACAAGGTTTCCGTAGGTGAACCTGCAGAAGGATCATTGTCGTAACCTGGAAACAGAACGACTTGAGAACGATGAAACATCACTCTCGGTAGGCTGGTTTCTTACTGTGCCTGCCGATTCCGTGGTTATGCGTTCACCCATGCCCAAGACTTCAGTTTTGGTTGGATCATACGCATATCTTCCGGATATCACCAAACCCCAGAACGAAAAGTGTCAAGGAAAATGCACCTAAACAGCGTGCTTTCGCCAACCCGGAGACGGTGTTTGTTCGGAAGCAGTGCTGCAATGTAAAGTCTAAAAGGACTCTCAGCAATGGATATCTTGGCTCTCGCATCGATGAAGAACGAAGTGAAATGCGATACTTGGTGTGAATTGCAGAATCCCGTGAACGCAAGTTGCGCCCCAAGCCTTCTCGCCGAGGGCACGTCTGCCAGTGTGTCACAAATCGTC
>NW_022610681.1:72500-98431 GCF_000309985.2 Brassica rapa
TGATTGACAGCCACAGACGTCTTGTGTGTGCTGATGGACAGACACAAACAGACACATACACACACGGACAGCCAAGGACATCATGTGTGTGCTGACGAACAGCCACAGACGTCATGTGTGTGCCGACGGACACCCACAGACGTCCTGTGTGTACTGAACATACAGCCCACGTGGGCAGTCACGCCCCCAATCTTGGATAGGATTGTTTGGACGGCCATGGCATGAGGGAAACATACCAGCTAGTTTTAGGACATTAAGGCAAGCGTTCCATGGCCAAGGACATCAGGACGCTGAGACTTAACCTTATAAGAGAGAGAAGCCAGATAGTACAGTAAGACGATAGCTGGACGAAGTGAACGGGTAGCTCGACTAGCCCAACGAAGCTAGGTTAAGCTCACTCCATCTCGGCCAATACTAGGTCAGCTCCACTATCTGGACTACTAGATCACTCAGCTGAGGCAGCTGGGAGTCATCTCATCTCAGCTTGTTGGACTGTTCGGGTTTCGGGCCGATGGTCCGGGTCCGGGTCAGTGTCGGGCGATGTGGTCCATGAGTCATTCGGATCTTGTGGGCAGGCTGTGGGCTTGAGTACCAAGTATGGGCTCGGGCTGGACGTGCCTAGAAGGTCTGGAACCATTCCGAACCATTATGTATGTACGATCTGGACCGTTGATTGAAATCGATGGCCAAGATCTGTCCCGAAAGGATGCTTGGAAGAGATGTGTCTTTTGGACGTGGCCTTTGGTTCTCTATATAAAGGGGAGGACGTCCAGGGGTTATTCATTCATTCTCATTCAGTCTCATTCTGTCTGAGACAAAAGAACACACGTCCTAAACAAAGGGATCCCCCAATGAAAAACGAGGATTCAAGCCGGAAGGGCAGAATCCGGGATCAAAGCCATAAGGGCACGATCCGGTTCATGGTGAGTGTGGCTTTAGCAATATGAGGCCGTGGCTTTTATAAGTCACTAAGGCTAATAGGAAGACCTATTCCTGGAGGGAAATAGACCAAGGGTCCAAGGGTGGTTAGCCGAGAGACGGACTGACCGATCGGTAAAGGCTATAGCGGCTGCGAGTGGTTCTATATCTGTCTCTTTATATTATTATGTCTATATGATATATATATACATACATATATGGAACTTGATAGTTAACCATATTACCACGTCATAGACCCTGGGGTCATGGTTGGTTACGTTGATTGCTAACTATAGCCGATAGGTTGGATCAAAACGGTACTAGTCGGCAAAGGTTGCGTGTTGCCAAGGGTCATGAGTTACCAAAGGTTGTGAGATACCAAAGGATGCAAGTAACCAAAAGGTACGAGATACCAAGGGTTACAAGTATCAAAGGGTAGGAAGACCAAAGGGTACCAATGACCAAAGGGTGCATCGTGATCCCAAGGATGCAATGTATTGTGATCCAAGATCTGCGATCATGTCGTGATCCAAGAGGTACGAACGTGTCGTGATCCAAGAGGTGCGAACGTGTCGTGATCCAAGAGGTACGAATATATCATGATCCATCGGATGTGAACGGATCGTTACCGAAAGGGTATGAACGGGTCGGGACTGAAAGGGCACGAACGGAACGGGACCGAAAAGGGTACGAGTGATTCGATGGTCACAAGGACACAACATGCATTATGTTGGGCGTGGACCCACATGATGGCAATGGGTTGTCATATAGGTCAATACATG
The DNA here is from genome assembly GCF_000309985.2 of Brassica rapa. NCBI lineage: Eukaryota > Viridiplantae > Streptophyta > Magnoliopsida > Brassicales > Brassicaceae > Brassica > Brassica rapa. The sequence goes on from NW_022610681.1 coordinate 74,201, forward strand.
AGTGTAAGGAAATAGCGAAGGCCTTAAGGGCTAGTGCAATCCGTACAACATGATTGATGTATGAACAATAATCCATGGTTAATGGATGGATGGTTCTGGCCACAAAGGCTAAGTGGGATATCTTACAATCAACCTCTGGTTGGTAAGTAGGATAGGCGCCATATGCCTTATGTAGGGTGTAGACCCACATGATGGCAATGGAAGGCCGGTTATATCAGTACATGCTAAGTGGACGATGGCTTATCAAGTCTAGTGGTCGGATCATGTTTCATGACGATGGTTCGATGGCTGAACACTAGTATGGATAGTCACGTTGCTGGAGTAAGAGTATTGATGTGATGCTTCTAGATATCAACCTTGGTCTTGATAGCTTCGAGTTTGGCTAAGAGTAATGACGAAGTGTGTGGCTAGTACTATGTGTCATAGACCATAGATACTGAGCCTAAGTGTGATTGTTCAAGGAAGGCCGTGTAAGATCTGATCATGGTTGAGTATGGACGACCTGACCTCTGGATAATGGTCTAAGGTGTCAGTACTAACCTGATTAATGAATGCATCGGTTGGTATGAACAAGTCATATCTGTTGTCTGGGTTAAGTCCCAAGGCCGGTCAGGCCAGATGATGACTCATCAGTTCAAAGTCATGTGAGGAAGGTTGCTTGATTGACTTAGGATCTAATGAGCTTTCTCAGTCCAGAATATGGACTTGGTACTATTGCATATAAGGCAAAAGGATTTCGGATTGTGCATGAGCCGCGAAAGGCCAGATGTATATCCTTTTCCATTTAATGACTTCTCAAAGGTTACTTATGTCTGTGGGGGATGGTTGGCTGAATGACTAAGTACCTAGGGGAGCTGTTTGATGCAGGAGTCAAGATAAGGACCATAAGTAAGATCATTGATTGATCATGGTCCAGCTGTCAAGAAAGAGCAATTTGAGTCAATGGAGGACCGATGAGCTAATAAGCTCCATAGATGTGGCAAAGGTATTATCTAGCATTTACTTAGGTAGATCTAGATAGAATGGTTTAGGGAAATGAAACCTCAGAATCGTATGGCTTGGTTTCTGTTTAGGATTGACCTTTTAGCTAATTGGTAGTTAAGTAAACTGACCAAGGCTAATTGGTAGTTAAGTAAACTGACCAATTGTTAGATTGGTTTTAGACCAATGGTTAATTAGAGAATAATCCGCTGCGTATCTGTTGAAAGGATCTAGGCTATTAATGACTAGGGAAGTCTTTAGCTGAGATCCAAGTTAGCCCTCGCCTTTAGGCGATATTATAAACAAAGGGCAAAATTTAAGAGGTTTGGCCATGAAGTGGACCGAGCGACGTAAGACTTCGACAGCGGCCTAGTCGGCCGGATCGGGGTGTTACAAGTTGGTATCAGAGCCAGGTTGATCATGTTTAGGACAAAGCTCTAAGATTATGAGTTTCATACCGAAATTATTTCCAAAACTATGATGACTATGAAACCTTAGTTGGGGTGAGTCAAGAAAGAGTTGAGGTAAGCTAGGGTATCATGCTTGTGAATGTGGGAATTCTAAGATGAACCGGCTTAGCCAAGATACGTTTTCCAAGGGCAAGAACCTAAAAACAGAAAGGTTGGTCGATCTAGTATTTAGAAGTAATAGACGGGTTGGAAGGGATGGAAGCAATGCAAGACTTGTTTAAGGATGACCTGAAAAAGGGAAGTAACATGGACCAGAGAGTGGCTTAGGTTGAAATAAACGTGCAGCATTCTACTGAAGTTAAGTGTTATCCCTTGATGGTCGTTCATAATAAGTAAAGCATATGCAATATTAAAATCTGACTCAAGGGAGACACTACATGACCAGTACACGAGTGGACTTCTGATCAGATGAATCAGTTAGGACTCGGTATAAGTCAGATGGAATGAATCAATTCCAATCTGAATCCGTCCAAAGAAAAAATGAGGAAACTCAGGGTGTTCGTTCCAATCATTGGAAGAACATGATGTTAAGTATCTTAGTATGATGGGGATTGAAGTATATTATAATTGCTGTTGTGAATGGTGTGAGCATTTGCAATAGTAAGACGCTTTGGAGAATGGTATGGGACATTTTCCAAATATGTGATCGAACTGTAATCCTACTCATCTAGGTACCTAATGGTAGTGGAAGTATTAAGTGATTGGCGACGTCATGACGGATGTTATGGGACGTTCTTTGTGGTGTGGTCATGAACTGAGATATTTTCCACAAGTGGATTTGTGGTGTGGAAACACACGTATTTTTCGACACCGAGGCTACACATAGTTTTGTGAGTCCGGGGGATGATTCGGGACTAGTGAGGCGGCTGGTGGGCAAATAATGCATTCACTAGGGCTCATGAAAAATATCCCGGTGATGATCTAGGAGAGAAATCTGCCTGTAGATCTGATCGAGAAAAATATCCACGCGCCTAGAGAATCATGAGATGATCCTAGGCATGAATCTGTTTGGGAAAGTATCGGGCCACTCTCGATTGCCACCAAGTTCGTGTGCAATTGGAGACTGGACCTCACCCGATCCTGTACCAAAGTCTGAGTCTGAGTCCGGCTCTAAGGAAAGTAGGGGTGTCAGCAGTCCAAGTGAATCGGATGCTTAGACAGGGTTGTGAAGTATTTTTTTTACCACAACTACCACTATGGAGCACGGCAATTCTGTTGATCTGTCTGGAATCTCGTTGGTATCGAGATCCAATGTCTGAGTCCGGCTTTAAGGAAAGTAGTGGTGTCAGCATTCCGTGTGGATCGGATGCTTAGACGGGATTGTGAAGTATTTTTGACCACAATTACCACTATGAACGCAGCAAATTCTGTTGATCTGAAAGATCTGTCTGAGGACCCGTTGGTGTCTGAGTTCCCAGATGTGTTCCGCTCGCTACAGGGTGTCCCCCCTGATAGGTCGGATCCATTTATGATTGAACTAGAACCAGGGGCAGCTCAGCTGTCTTAGAGTCAGTTTCTGATGGCTCTTGCCGAGCTGGCCGAGCCAAAGTGGACCACGTCCGAGAGAGGACCATGGTCGTAGTACAACCAAGTCGGAGATTGACCTAAGGTTGAGAAGAGAATGATCAAGTCCAGTAAGGACGAGGATCAGACAGTGACCTACTCGGATATGGACCTTTGGTCGGGGTGTAACGGTCGAGTCCCTGAGTGGACAAGGACCGGAATACGATCACGTCCGTAAATGGACCAGAATCAAATTATGACAAAGTCCAGTGAAGGACAGAAGTCAAGTCTGAGGCGTTTTTGGTCTGGAGGGACTAAGATCGCAATGTGGCCAAGCCTGAAAAGGTTGTGGCTGGTAAAGGGGATGATCCAGTACGTTGTGGCTGAGGTCATGAACCTTATTGTTCATGAAGGACAAAAGAATCATAACAATCTGTTAGGACTCGTTGTAGGACTAGCAGCCTAAAAATTGGAACGAGTTTGTGAGGACTTGACTGGTACATCGAGTAACTTGGAGATTTGGGCAAATCTACTAAGGCTCGAGTATGCAGCATGTTCCTAGGGACTGGTTATGATCTAGTCGTGGACTATGATCAGAGATAGAATAAAATCTGAAGAAGATACTATTCAAAGGAAAGACATAGACTTGTTGGATACTAGGACCGCAACCTGGAGAGTTTGGCCAGTGACACAAGGAATGTCTTTGGATGGAATTACAAGTATCACTTGAATGGATGCTTGATGGACCCTCGACTGTGGTCGAAGTGGACAAGTAAGGGTGCCATAAGCAAAAACCAGAAAGGACCACTTGATAGGCTTTTTGTGATTAAATCATTATCAAGTGGGGGAAACTTGTACCAAGATGGTCAAAGGAATTTGATCATTGAAGTGGTCATTTGGTGGTTCTGAATCAAGCTTGTTCTATTCCCTGATCAACACTACAATAAGTTCGGTTGGAATATTTTGTCTTGGGACAAGGTAAAATCATCACCGGATTCGAGGACAAATCCATTGCAAATGGGGGAGACTTGTTACGCCCCCAATCCTGGATAGGATTGTCAGGACGGCCATGGTGATATACCATTATTTTCACCCGTTTTTATACATGGTATATAAAGGTTTTAAGATGTATTAATCATGTTTTAGAGTCTTTTCAAAGCAAATACAGGTTTATTCACCTGATGGAAGGAAATGATACTTTTGGGACATTTTGGAATGCTTTTACGGAAGGAAAATCTATCGACGCTTGAAGAGCAACATCGGTCGATCATAATCACTTACCATCGATCGTCATACATACATGTGCATCGATCGATGCCCAGCCACACGAATGAAATCGCAAATTAAAAGATTTCATTTCCCAGAAGATCTATTATTTGCAACTTAAGTCCCTAGCCGCCTGTTAGGCTATATGTACTAGGGTTTTGTATCATTTTTAGGAGACACTTGCAAAAAGACCTAGTTTGGAAAAAAAGAGCATTTTGGCTACCATTAGGAGAGCTTAGGATTGGAGAGATAGATCTGAGACTGCAAAACAGAGAAGATCTTGAACTCCTTTATTTTTATTACTCTATCTATTTGTGTTCTATGTTTCATTTGAGTTTATTTCACACCATCATGACTTTGTCTCTCATGAATATGTTTGAGTTAACCAATTGTTAGATTTAGGTTCTCACCATGGTTGAAATTATGTACTGCTAATATGACTATTAAAAAGGTGTTTTGATTGTTCTTTCATTACTTGTGAACTTAATGCTAAAATTGAGATTGATCACCTTCATTTTAGATCTTAGGATTAATTGAGTCCAACTAACCGTTTCCCCTCAATACCTGAACCCACTTGCATGATCTAACCAACTCAGGCGCAACGACAGTTGGTCTGAGAAGGTTAGAGAACAAGTTAAACCCGTTCGCAAAGCTCGCTAGAATAACCATCGATCGATGCAACTATCGTTCTGTCGGTCGATCGTTACTAAGGTGTATCGGTCGATGTACATCAAGTTACATCGACCGACACTCTCTCGAGATCAAAATACGACAGTTAGCGAAGATAACATATCCGGTTAAATCATTGTTTTGTTCAAAAACCATCAAACCCTTTAGTCTAAACTAAGTGCATACATTTCATACCTGAGAATTACCTGAATCTAGCTGCTTTCCCATTCTTGAAACCACTTCAATTCAATCTATTGAATCACTATTGTTTTCGATTTATCATTTACTGCTTTTAAAACTATTAAAACCTTTTAGTCTATCTTCATTTCTAATTATTTAAATCTGTTGAGTAATCCTAGAGTCTCTGTGGATTCGATCCCTAAGTACTACATCTGAACCTCTTTTGATGAGAGTAACACTCTTTAGGGTAATTTGAGTGATATCAAATTTGGCGCCATTGCCGGGGACTCTTTCTTATTACCATTAGATTTAATTTAGAATTTAGTATAGACTTGTTACGAAAATCTTGCTAAAGTTTTCTTTCTTAATCTGTTATGCGGACACGAAGAATGGAGAACACAGAGCGCGACCAACCATCGATCGCCGGAGACATGTTTCCATCGAGCGACGTTGAGTCAGAAGAATCGACCGATATGGAGCTGCCAACATCGATCGATACCGCCCAGCCGGAAGCAGGTAAGTTTTCTCTTACCAAGCCCGCTAATGAGAAAGTAGTCCAAACTGAATTAAATGGTCAAACGAGCAATGAAGCTAGCGAAACTGAACAGGGGACAGAAATCCCTTTTAAGGAAAATTCCACCTTAACTAAAGGTGAAGATATAAATCTGTCCATACAAGACTACCTTGATCGTGGTGGGACCTATTCCAATAGGTCCGCTATTAAAATACCCGGAGACGATACCAAGAAATCTAAGTTTAACGCAGATTACTACCGTATGGTTCGTCAAAACCCATTCTGTGGATCCCTCCCAGAACACCCACAAGATTACATTGAAACTTTGGAAGAATTAATACCAGATGAATATGATCGTTGCAAACTATTCTCATTCTCCCTAGAAGGAGAAGCCCTCAAGTGGTTAAACTTTTTAGCAACAGGATCACTCACTTGTTGGGAAGAGATTAGAAGTTTCTTCCTTAGAGAATTTTTCACTGATGAACGCTACTGGGAGATAAGAAAGCAGATTTCTACATTTCGCCAAGGTCCACGCGAATCGTTTAAAAACGCCTGGGGAAGATTCAGAGGCTATGAACTTGAATGGCCCCATCACGGTTATTCAGAACCACAACTTCTTAACATCTTTTATGGAGGTGTTAACTTGAGTTATAAAACCACACTCGATACAGCGAGTGATGGAAATTTCATCACTAGGAATTCTGAAGGAGCTAGATGTCTTATCAAGAATATGACAATGGGAAGATCCTATGAAAAGATGGATGAAGAGATAGAGAAAACCACAAGTCCAAAAGACAATTCTGATTTAATAGAAATTAAGAATTCCCTTAAATCTCTTCATTCCTTTCTTCAAAACAAACTCCGATCTGATATAGCCCAGATCGACGGCAATGCTTTGTCTGACACCGATGATTATTTGGATGAAGGAACGAACTGTTCTGATCCCTACTCTGTGCTTCATGTCGATAGCTTTACCCAAGCTTATGACACTGCTGTAAAATCACGTACCGGAAGAGAGAGGTTAAATATCAGACAAGCTCTTACTGGCAACCGTAAGACAAAATCGGAGTTCTACGGAAAGATAAATATGGTTTACGGAGAATTAATGGAGAAAGCAGATTCTTTGGGAGAACTAATCCAAAAATTAGAAGGTCAAGTAGCTGAGATTGCAACTGCCATAAAAAGAGATTCTGGATGTCTTCCCGGAAGAACTGATTTAAACCCGAGACGTCAAGTGAGTGCCGTAATGCTGCGCAGCGGGAAAACCCTCGCAGCAGATACGAGGAATGATACCACTCAAATTACCCTAAGGAGTGTTACTCTCATCAAAAGAGGTTCAGATGTAGTACTTAGGGATCAAATCCACAAGGAGCTAGGGAACAATTAAATCTAGTGTTTATTAATTCTAAAGGTTGTAAATATTTAAATGAAATAGCAATAGTAACAAGCGAGTAAATAATAAATGTAACTTGGTTGGAAATAATATTAGATGCAGGGCCACTATTCAGGTGTTGGAGATTATAATACCTATAGATGCCTAACTGTTGCATGCATGATATATTAGAGCTCATTCGCTTAACTCAGTGATCAGCTGTCGCATGTACCACTGGTTAACAGACTAGATCTCGTGTCTCAACGGTTAGTATGTCGACGACGAGAGAGTGTCGATTGATGGTCTATTAAGACGTTGACCGATACACCTTTGCCAACGTCGATCGATTTTCAGTTGAGGACATCGATCGACGGGGTCTAGCCAGGCCTATGCGCGAGTATGATATGCCCTATTAAGTTACTAAATTGGCAGTTAGCCCTCTCTAGCAGTCCTAATATGATAGATAGATGTCAAGATGGGATAACAAGGTTGCTTGAGTATGCAATCCTATGATCAAGTTCTAGTTAGCAAGGCTAAAACAAGCAATGAATACAAATCTATCATGAATATCACAACAAGGCAGATCTATAGTTTGGGGCTAATCCCTCAAACCTATCTGAACCCTGGATCTAATAATTGAACTACTCAGACATAGCAAAGCAATTCATAACAATAAAGGAATAGAAACTCATAGTATAGATGAAAAGAAATGAAAACAAGGAGTTCAAGTCACAAGTGATCTTCTCTCCCAATGAAACTTGTAACAAAACTAGGTCTAGAAAAAGCTCTCTTGCCGTCAAAACACTTAGGCAGTATATATTCTATTAGGTTAAAAACTCGTCAGGGCATTTTGGTAATTTGGCTTGGCCTTGGTTCTTAAGTCTGCTGAATCCAAAATGTCGCGTGTCTGGTGTCTCGACATTGATCGATGGTACTTGTGTACATCGATCGATATTAATCTTCATCTGTCGAGGCATCTCCTGATATCGATCGTCAGCACTGATGCGCATCGATCGATTGTTCTTCCTCTCGTCGACCTCTACGTGGTCAGCTCGGGTGAAATGTCCTTTAAGCTCCTAAATGCTCCAAAGTCATAGCTTTATTCCGAAATGCACCTGAACCGGAAAAAATACCTAGAAGAGTAGAAAACATAGATATATATATAATAAAATACTTATATACCATGGATAAAAATGGGTCAAATCCAAGGTATATCAAGGAATAACACAGATGTTGGAAAACCTGACGACGCCGACAAGACCGGAAAAAGCAACTCTCATCCTATTCTTCTTAACGATCTTGACCCAAATCCATCTCAAGAGAACCGGAAAACCACCGCTGAAAAGGCTAAGGAAAAGGCAATAGACTTAGAAATAGAAGAAGATACGGATATTGAGGACGAAATCGATCGACAGTACGGAACTGACGTCGATCGACCTAAAACACGATCGACAACCTGAAAAACTCATCGATCGACAACCTGAACCCAAAATTCGATCGACGGTCTACTCAACCCGAATAATTGAAAGAGTCTATAGAACTTTACCCCCTTTTCCTCCTAAAACGAAAACTAAGAAATCATTAGAAAACGCGATTTGCAAGAAAGCCTTAGCCAAAATTTCGGTTGAGATGTCCCTTAGTGATGCTATAAAAATAGCACCTTCAATTAAGAAGTATATAAAGGACATGACATCTCCAAACTACCCAATTGTAGAACATAGCGTGAGGATGATTTCAGAAGAAGTAAGTGCTATGATTAAAGGAGAAACTCCAACAAAGAGATCAGATCCAGGTAGTTTCGTCCTAGAATGTAAAATAGAAAACACGCGCTTTCCTAGATCATTATGTGACCTCAGCTCTAAATCACCCAAACAGTCCAATGGAAGGGCCAGCATGCTGAGTCAAAGGACCAACATGCTGATATGTGTACTGATGGACAGCCACGGACGTCTTGTGTGTGCTGGCGGACACCCACGGACGTCCTGTGTGTACTGAAGAGACAGCCCACGTGGGCCAAAATCACCCGAACAGTCCACGGGAAGGGTCAGCGTGCTGAGTCCAAGGACCAACATGCTGATATGTGTACTGATGGACAGCCACAGACGTTCTGCGTGTGCTGACGGACACACAAAGACACACACGGACAGCCACGGACGTCCTGTGTGTGCTGACGGACACACACAGACGTCTTGTGTGTGCTGACGAACACCCACGGACATCCTGTGTGTACTGAACAGACAGCCCATATGGGCCAAAATAACCCGAACAGTCCACGGGAAGGGCCAGCGTGCTGATATATGTACTGATGGACAGCCACGGACATCCTGTGTGTAGTAATGGACACACACGGACAGACACAAACAGCCACGGATGTCCTGTTTGTGCTCACGGACAGCCGCGGACGTCCTGTGTGTGCTGGCAGACACCCACGGACGCCCTGTGTGTACTGAACAGACAGCCCACGTGGGCCAAAATCACCCAAACAGTCCACGGGAAGGGCCAGCGTGCTGAGTCCAAGGACCAACGTGCTGATATGTGTACTGATGGCAGCCACAGACGTCCTGTGTGTGCTGACGGACACACACGCACACACACGGACAGCCACGGACGTCCTATGTGTGCTGACGAACACACACGGACGTCCTGTGTGTGCTGACGGACACACACGGACGTCCTGTGTGTTCTGATGGACACACACGGACGTCCTGTGTGTGCTGACGGACACACACGGACGTCCTGTGTGTGCTGACGGACACCCACGGACGTCCTGTGTGTACTGAACAGATAGCCCACGTGGGCCAAAATCACCCAAACAGTCCACGGGAACGGCCAGCGTGCTGAGTCCAAGGACCAGCGTGCTGATATGTGTACTGATGAATAGGCATGGACGTCCTATGTGTGCTGACGGACACACACGGACACACACAGACATACATGGACAGCCACAGATGTCCTGTGTGTGCTGACGGACAGCCACAGACGTCCTATGTGTGCTGGCGGACACCCAGACGTCCTGTGTGTACTGAACAGACTGCCCACGTGGGCCAAAATCACCCAAACAGTCCACGGGAAGGGCTAGCGTGCTGAGTCCAGGGACCAACGTGCTGTTATGTGTACTGATGGCCAGCCACGGACGTCCTGTGTGTGCTGACGGACACACACGGACACCCACGACATCCTGTGTGTGCTGACGGACACCCACAGACGTCTTGTGTGTGCTGACAGACACACACGAACACACACGGACACACACAGACAGCCACAGACGTCCTGTGTGTGCTGACGGATAGCCACAGGCAGCCACGGACGTCCTGTGTGTGCTGGGGGACACCCACGGACGTCCTGTGTGTACTGAACAGACAGCCCACGTGGGCCAAAATCACCCAAACAGTCCACTGTAAGGGCCACCGTGCTGAGTCAAAGGACCAACGTGCTGATATGTGTACTGATGGAGAGCCACGGTCATTCTGTGTGTGCTGACGGACACAGAAGGATACACACGGACAGCCACAAACGTCTTGTGTGTGCTGGCGGACACCCACGGACGTCCTGTGTGTACTGAACAGACAGCCCACGTGGCCAAAAATCACCCGAACAGCCACGGGAAGGGTCAGCGTGCTGAGTCCAAGGACCAACGTGCTGATATATGTACTGATGGACAGCCACGGACGTCCTGTGTGTGCTGACGGACACACACAAACAGCCACAGACGTCTTGTGTGTGCTGACGGACAGCCGCGGACATCCTGTGTGTGCTGGCAGACACCCACGGACGCCCTGTGTGTACTGAACAGCCACCCCACGTGGGCCAAAATCACTCAAATAGTCCACGGGAAGGGCCATCGTGCTGAGTCCAAGGACCAACGTGCTGATATGTGTACTGATGGCAGCCACAGACGTCCTGTGTGTGCTGACGGACACACACAGACACACACGGACAGCCACAGACGTCCTGTGTGTGCTGCCGGAAACACACGGACGTTCTGTGTGTGCTGACGGACACCCACGGACGGCCTGTGTGTACTGAACAGACAGCCCACGTGGGCCAAAATCACCCAAACAGTCCACGGGAACGGCCAGCATGCTGAGTCCAAGGACCAGCGTGCTGATATGTGTACTGATGGCACAGACGTCCTGTGTGTGCTGACGGACACACACCGACACACAGACATACACGGACAGCCACAGATGTCCTGCGTGGGCTGACGGACAGCCACGGACGTCCTATGTGTGCTGGCGGACACCCACAGACGTCCTGTGTGTACTAAACAGACTGCCCACGTGGGCCAAAATCACCCAAACAGTCCACGGGAAGGCCCAGCGTGCTGAGTCCAAGGACCAACGTTCTGTTATGTGTACTGATGGACAGCCACAGACTTCCTCTGTGTGCTGACGGCCACACGCGGACACCCACGGACATCTTGTGTGTGCTGACGGACACCCACGGACGTCCTGTGTGTGCTGACGAACACACACGGACACACACAGACAGCCACGGACGTCTCGTGTGTGCTGACGGATAGCCACAGACAGTCACGGACGTCCTGTGTGTGCTGGGGGACACTCACGGACGTCCTGTGTGTACTGAACAGACAGCCCACGTGGGCCAAAATCACCCAAATAGTCCACTAGAAGGGCCAGCGTGCTGAGTCAAAGAACCAACGTGCTGATATGTGTACTGATGGCAGCCACAGACGTTCTGTGTGTGCTGACGGACACACACGCACACACACGGACAGCCACGGACGTCCTATGTGTGCTGACGGACACACACGGACGTCCTGTGTGTGCTGACGGACACACACGGACGTCCTGTGTGTTCTGATGGACACACATGGACGTCCTGTGTGTGCTGACGGACACACACGGACGTCCTGTGTGTGCTGACGGACACCCACGGACGTCCTGTGTGTACTGAACAGATAGCCCACGTGGGCCAAAATCACCCAAACAGTCCACGGGAACGGCCAGCGTGCTGAGTCCAAGGACCAGCGTGCTGATATGTGTACTGATGGATAGGCATGGACGTCCTGTGTGTGCTGACGGACACACACGGACACACACAGACATACATGGACAGCCACAGATGTCCTGTGTGTGCTGACGGACAGCCACAGACGTCCTATGTGTGCTGGCGGACATCCACAGACGTCCTGTGTGTACTGAACAGACTGCCCACGTGGGCCAAAATCACCCAAACAGTCCACGGGAAGGGCTAGCGTGCTGAGTCCAAGGACCAACGTGCTGTTATGTGTACTGATGGCCAGCCACGGACGTCCTGTGTGTGCTGACGGACACACACGGACACCCACGGACATCCTGTGTGTGCTGACGGACACCCACAGACGTCTTGTATGTGCTGACAGACACACACGGACACACACGGACACACACAGACAGCCACAGACGTCCTGTGTGTGCTGACGGATAGCCACAGGCAGCCACGGACGTCCTGTGTGTGCTGGGGGACACCCACGGACGTCCTGTGTGTACTGAACAGACAGCCCACGTGGGCCAAAATCACCCAAACAGTCCACTGGAAGGGCCACCGTGCTGAGTCAAAGGACCAACGTGCTGATATGTGTACTGATGGAGAGCCACGGTCATTCTGTGTGTGCTGACGGACACAGAAGGATACACACAGACAGCCACAAACGTCCTGTGTGTGCTGGCAGACACCCACAGACGTCCTGTGTGTACTGAACAGACAGCCCACGTGGCCAAAAATCACCCGAACAGTCCACAGGAAGGGTCAGCGTGCTGAGTCCAAGGACCAACGTGCTGATATGTGTACTGATGGACAGCCACGGACGTCCTGTGTGTGCTGACGGACACACACAAACAGCCACGGACGTCTTGTGTGTGCTGACGGACAGCCGCGGACATCCTGTGTGTGCTGGCAGACACCCACGGACGCCCTGTGTGTACTGAACAGCCAGCCCACGTGGGCCAAAATCACTCAAATAGTCCACGGGAAGGGCCATCGTGCTGAGTCCAAGGACCAACGTGCTGATATGTGTACTGATGGCAGCCACAGACGTCCTGTGTGTGCTGACGGACACACACAGACACACACGGACAGCCACGGACGTCCTGTGTGTGCTGCCGGAAACACACGGACGTTCTGTGTGTGCTGACGGACACCCACGGACGGCCTGTGTGTACTGAAAAAAAAAAAGCCCACGTGGGCCAAAATCACCCAAACAGTCCACGGGAACGGCCAGCATGCTGAGTCCAAGGACCAGCGTGCTGATATGTGTACTGATGGCACAGACGTCCTGTGTGTGCTGACGGACACACACCGACACACAGACATACACGGACAGCCACAGATGTCCTGTGTGGGCTGACGGACAGCCATGGACGTCCTATGTGTGCTGGCGGACACCCACAGACGTCCTGTGTGTACTGAACAGACTGCCCACGTGGGCCAAAATCACCCAAACAGTCCACGGGAAGGCCCAGCTAGCTGAGTCCAAGGACCAATGTTCTGTTATGTGTACTGATGGACAGCCACATACTTTCTCTGTGTGCTGACGGCCACACGCGGACACCCACGGACATGTTGTGTGTGCTGACGGACACCCACAGACGTCCTGTGTGTGCTGACGAACACACACGGACACACACAGACAGCCACGGACGTCTCGTGTGTGCTGACGGATAGCCACAGACAGTCACGGACGTCCTGTGTGTGCTGGGGACACTCACGGACGTCCTGTGTGTACTGAACAGACAGCCCACGTGGGCCAAAATCACCCAAATAGTCCACTAGAAGGGCCAGCGTGCTGAGTCAAAGAACCAACGTGCTGATATGTGTACTGATGGACAGCCACAGACGTCATGTGTGTGCTGACGGACACAGAAGGACACACACAAACAGCCACGAACGTCCTGTGTGTGCTGGCGAACACCCACGGACGTCTTGTGTGTACTGAACAGACAGCCCACGTGGGCCAAAATCACCCGAATAGTCCACGGGAAGGGTCAGCGTGCTTAGTCCAAGGACCAACGTGCTGATATGTGTACTGATGGACAGCCACAGACATCCTGTGTGTGCTGATGGACACACACAGACACACACGGACAGCCACAGATGTCCTGTGTGTGCTGACAAACACACACAGACGTCTTGTGTGTGCTGACGAACACCCACGGCCGTCCTGTGTGTACTGAACAGACACCCCACGTGGCCAAAAATCACCCGAACAGTCCACGGGAAGGGTCAGCGTGCTGAGTCCAAGGACCAACGTGCTGATATGTGTACTGATGGACAGCCACGGACGTCCTGTGTGTGCTGACGGACACACACAAACAGCCACGGACGTCTTGTGTGTGCTGACGGACAGCCGCGGACATCCTGTGTGTGCTGGCAGACACCCACGGACGCCCTGTGTGTACTGAACAGCCAGCCCACGTGGGCCAAAATCACTCAAATAGTCCACGGGAAGGGCCAGCGTGCTGAGTCCAAGGACCAGCGTGCTGATATGTGTACTGATGGACACCCACAGACATCCTGTGTGTGGTGATGGACACAAACGGACACACACAAACAGCCACAGACGTCCTGTGTGTGCTGACGGACAGCAGCATACATCCTGTGTGTGCTGGCAGACACCACGGACGCCCTGTGTGTACTGAACAAACAGCCCACGTGGGCCAAAATCACCCAAACAGTCCACGGGAAGGGCCAGCGTGCTAAGTCCAAGGACCAACGTTCTGATATGTGTACTGATGGCAGCCACGGACGTCCTGTGTGTGCTGACGGACACACACGGATACACACGGCCAGCCACGGACGTCCTGTGTGTGCTGACGGACACAAACGGACATCCTGTGTGTGCTGACGGACACCCACGGACGTCCTGTGTGTACTGAACAGACAGCCCACGTGGGCCAAAATCACCCAAACAATCCACGGGAACGGCCAGCGAGCTGAGTCCAAGGACCAGCGTGCTGTTATGTGTACTGATGGACAGCCACGGACGTCCTGTGTGTGATGACGGACACACACGGACACACACAGACATACACGGACAGCCACAGATTTCCTGTGTGTGCTGACGGACAGCCACAGACGTCCTATGTGTGCTGGCGAACACCCACAAACGTCATGTGTGTAATGAACAGACTGCCCATGTGGGCCAAAATCACCCAAACAGTCCACGGGAAGGGCCAGCGTGCTGTTATGTGTACTGATGGACAGCCACGGACGTCCTGTGTGTTCTGACGGACACCCACGGATGTCCTCTGTGTGCTGACGGACACCCACGGACGTCCTGTATGCGCTGACGGACACACACGAACACACACGGACGCACACAGACAGCCACGGACGTCCTGTGTGTGCTGGGGGACACGGATGTCCTCTGTGTGCTGACGGATTGCCACGGACAGCCACGGACGTCCTGTGTGTGCTGGGGGACACCCACGGACGTCCTGTGTGTACTGAACAGACAGCCCACGTGGGCCAAAATACCCAAACAGTCCACTGGAAGGGCCAGCGTGATGAGTCAAAGGACCAACGTGCTGATATGTGTACTGATGGACAGCCACAGACCTCCTGTGTGTGCTGACCAACACAGAAGGACACACACGGACAGCCACGGACGTCCTGTGTGTGCTGGCGGACACCCATAGACGTCCTGTGTGTACTGAACAGACAGCCCATGTGGGCCAAAATCACCCGAACAGTCCACGGGAAGGGTCAGCGTGCTGAGTCCAAGGACCAACGTGCTGATATGTGTACTGATGGACAGCCACGGACGTCCTGTGTGTGCTGACGGACACACACAGACACACACGAACAGCCACGGACGTCCTGTGTATGCTGACGGACACACACAGACGTCTTGTGTATGCTGACGAACATCCACGGACGTGCTGTGTGTACTGAAAAGCCAGCTCATGTGGGCCAAAATCACCCGAACTGTCCATGGGAAGGGCCAGCGTGCTGAGTCCAAGGACCAGCGTGCTGATATGTGTACTGATGGACAGCCACAGACATCCTGTGTGTGGTGATGGACACACACGGACACACACAAACAGCCATGGACGTCCTGTGTGTGCTGACGGACAGCCGCGGACGTCCTGTGTGTGTTGGCAGACACCCACGGACGCCATGTGTGTACTGAACAGACAGCCCACGTTGGCCAAAATCACCCAAACAGTCCACGGGAAGGGCCAGCGTGCTGAGTCCAAGGACCAACGTGCTGATATGTGTACTGATGGACAGCCACAGACGTTCTGTGTGTGCTGACGGACACACACGGACACACACGGACAGCCATGGACGTCCTGTGTGTGCTGACGGACACACACTGACGTCCTGTGTGTGCTGACGAACACCCATGGAGGACCAGCGTGTGCTGACGGACACACACGGACACACACAGACAGCCACAGACGTCTTGTGTGTGCTGACGATAGTCACGGACAGCCACGAACATCCTGTGTGTGCTGGCGGACACCCACAGACGTCCTGTGTGTACTGAACAGACAGCCCACGTGGGCCAAAATCACCCAAACAGTCCACTGGAAGGGCCAGCATGCTGAGTCCAAGGACCAACGTGTTGATGTTGAGATTTTAGAGAGTAGAATAGGTATTGAGAGATTAAGAGAGATTTGGTAAGAGATTAAGAGAAGTTTAGAAGAGATTGTGAAAGAAATGGGGAGATTATGTATGATCCATGATGAACAAGAGAGAGACTAGAGAGAGAGTAACATAATCCGCTTGATCTTATTAATGAGAGAGTGTTTACAATATATAGGAGTGTGATACTAGGGTTTAAGAAGAGACTAAGCATGTGAGGTCAAAGATAAGAGCCCTTTACTTTGAATCGAACCAATGAGCCTCTCCACACGCGTGGTCACTATGCTAAAAGTGAACCTTATCCTTCCAGCTTGTGCCAGCCTGTAGAGACGCTCTTCCTCTATCCATCAACGGTCATATGCCTTCTTTGGTCGAGGTAAAACATTGATCCGAACGTGAACTTCTTCTCGCGGTAACACTTCTTTACCGCATGGTCGATACCGTCTGTACGGCCGTACGGCCATGGTACGGACCTGTACGGACCGGTACGGACGGTTCTCCCTAAGGCCAATCCTTCTCCTCTACTCAACATCACAACCTCTTCAACCCTGAACAACTCTCCTCATATTCCTCAGCTCATCTCAACACTCCCCCTCAAGCTTGACCATGTGGAACAAGTCAAGCTTGGAAGGATCATGAGCTCCCCCTCATTAAAAACCTCATCAAAGAAAACCCATTGGGACAAAACTCTGATGAGGGAAAAAGAGTAAGGACCTCATGATCAGGAGAGTGTATAGATCAGCCCTTAGGCGAAAGATCAAGGAGTCCCAACCTTATGTGAATTGACTCCATTGTCTTTTGCCTAGCCGCCTTAGTGAATACATCTGCCAACTGATCCTCACTCCTTGTGTAGCACGGCAGTATCACTCCCAAGACTATCATCTGCCTCACTTTATGACAGTCCACTTCAATATGCTTGGTTCTTTCATGGAACACCGAGTTTGTGGCTATGTGAATGGCTGCTTGATTGTCACAATGCATGGTCATTGGTGTTGCTTGCTCAATCTCCAAGTGCTTCAGTATTCCTTTAATCCATACCAACTCATTTGTGAGCTTTAGCATTGCTCTATACTCAGCCTCGGCACTTGAGCATGACACCACCTTCTGCTTCTTACTCTTCCAAGTAACCATGTTTCCACCAATGAATGTGCAATAGCCGGTTGTAGATCTTCTATCTGTTCTGTCTCCAGCCCAATCTGCATCACAATATCCCACTGCTTCAGTGCTCCCGTTACAACCCATCCATATACCAAGCCCTTGAGTTCCATTCAGATACATGAGAACTCTTTCTACCATGCGCCAGTGATGCTCTCTTGGAGCTTGCATATGCTGACTCACTTGGTTCACAGCAAAACAGATGTCTGGCCTAGTGATGGTTAGATAGATCAGCTTCCCCACAAGCTTCCTGTATAGCTTTGGATCATGAAATACCTTACTATCTTCTAGCTCCCCCTCACGTGGAGCTTTATACCCATCCTCCATGGGCATCTTGGCTGTCTTCCTCCATACGCACCAGCCTCCTTCAACAGATCCAAGATATACTTCCTTTGTGAGATGAACAACCCTTCTTCTGATCTGCACAGCTCAATTCCAAGGAAGTACTTCATTTCTCCCAAGTCTTTGATGTCAAACACAGATTTCAGAAACTCCTTGGTCTCCTTGATTCCCACCTTATCACTGCCTGTGATAACTATGTCATCCACATATACAAGAAGCACAACAATGCCTGCAGGTGTAGTAAGAGTGAAGAGAGTGTGATCAAGCTCTGATTTCCTGAAACCTCTTCCATTTAGAGTTGTGCTCAGCTTGTGATACCATGCCCTTGGTGATTGCTTTAACCCATAGATGGCCTTCTTCAATCTCAGCACATTCCCTGGTTTCACCATCCCTTCTAGGCCCGGAGGTGGTAGCATGTAAACTTCATCTTCTAACTCTCCTTGGAGAAATGCATTCTTCACATCCATTTGCCAAAGATCCCACCCAAGGTTAGTAGCCACTGATAGGACTATTCGAATGGTGTGTAGCTTTGCAACTGGAGCAAATGTATCAATGTAGTCTTCTCCATATGTCTGAGTGAACCCTCTTGCTACCAGTCTAGTCTTCTTCCTCTCAATCGACCCATCAGCCTTGTACTTGACTGTAAAGATCCATCTACTAGACACAGCCTTCTTCCCTTTTGGTAGTTCACTCTCATACCATGTATCATTCTTTATCATAGCTCCTGCCTCAGCTCCTACTGATTCCTTCCATTCCTTATCTTCCATTGCCTCTTCATAGCTTCTTGGAATGTGATTCTCATCTAAGTTTACCATAAATGCACAATGTGCTTCTGGATATTGAGCAAAGGAACACACGGCCTGAGTAGGATGCTTCACAGCTTGGGCATTGTAGTACACTCTCGTGTTTACCCAACTGGAAGGATCCTTTCTCAGCCTTGTACTCCTTCTCAACACTGGCCCTTCTTGCGCCATCTCTTGTTCTTCTTCTACTTGTGGAGTCACTGCTTCAGTCTGTTCTTCAGCTTCAGCTCTAGCCTCTCCTTGTCTCTGATCTTCTTCATTCTGACTTTCATTCAGTTCTTCCCTTGCTGATCCTTCTCCACTTTGGACAGGAGAATCAGTTCCTCTGTTTCCTAGCTCACCGGCCTCTTCTAAGCCTTGGTCCTCTAGTTCAGAAACTGATTCACTTCCCCCTCATGTGCAAAGTGGGATGGTTCTTCTGCTGCAGCTGGAGTAGGTTCTGGACGCCTACTCTGATCCTGGGACACTCCAATTCCGAGCCCCTCTAGAATGTTTCTCAAGCAAGCAGCTCTTTCTGATGGCTGGGATAGATCCTCCAAGTCTTCCCATGTCTGCTCATCATAGTATCCTTTGTCTTCCATGAATCTGACATCCCTTGACACTAGGACTCTCCTAGCTGTAGGATCATAGCATTTGTATCCCTTCTGTGAAGTAGAATACCCAATCATCATAGCCTTGGTGCTCTTTGCTTCTAGTTTGTTTCTCTGCTCGCCTGGTACAAGAACATAACACACGCATCCAAAGGTCCTCAGGTGATCCAAGACTGGCCTGCTCTTGTTAAGTACCTCAAATGGAGATTGATCTGCTAAGATCCTGGTTGGTATCCTGTTGATCAGATAGCACGCAGTCATCACAGCATCACTCCAATACCTCTTGGGAACCCCTTTGTGGAACATCATGGACCGGGACACCTCCATGAGATGTCTGTTCTTCCTTTCAGCAACTCCATTCTGCTGTGGAGTGTATGGGCAGCTAGTCTGGTGAAGAATCCCATGTTGAGCAAGGTGATCACGAAATGCATGCCCAGTATACTCCCCACCATTATCAGACCTGAAAATCTTAATCTTGGCATGATATTGGTTAGTCACATAGGCTTGAAAATTTTTAAATGCATCAAGGACCCTATCTTTAGTTTTAATCAATGTTAACCAGGTGTATTTGGATTTTTCATCAATGAATGTGACATAATACTTGTAATCATCCCTAGATAAGCAAGGTGCAGTCCAAACATCAGAGTGAATTAAATCAAAGCAGTTTGCATAAAGAGTAGATGATCTTTGAAAAACAGTCTTACAATGTTTACCCAAAATACAAGCCTCACAATCATTATTTTTAAACATGACACCTGGTAACATAATGCTTAAAGCCCTAACATGTGGATGGCCTAGCCTAGCATGCCACAGAGCATCAGTACTTAAGGAAGAAACAGAACTAAACGAGAAACAAGAACTAGAAATAGGTGCAAGGTCTTCAATCATGTAAAGATCCCCCTTGGTTGCTCCTTGCCCAATCAACTTACTGCTCTTAATATCCTGAAACTTAACATCATTAGGACTGAAAATAACATTGCATTGAAGATCAGTAGTGCATTTCTTAACTGATAAGAGATTAGAGGTGAACTCAGGCATGTAAAATGCTTTTGAATCCTTATTAAACAAGTTCAGTTTACCAATGCCTCTAATGGGAATTCTATCTCCATTTGCAATCATAACATGACCAAGTGCAGGTTCTATGTCTTTTATCAGATTGTTATCACTAATCATGTGATGAGATGCACCAGAATCAATTATCAATGGTTTATGCAAGCTCCTAGCAGTATTGATTCTAGATGTTTCATTTTCAGCTTTCAGGCTCTTAACTACTCCTAACAATCTATCAGTTATGCTAGTATGAGCAGTAGCAGTACATGAGGTTTTAAAAATGTCTAACAGCTTATCAGAGATACTAGGTAATGTATGAGCAGAGTATGAGTATCCAAGAGTGTTGCCTAGCATTTTACCAGACTCCTTGAGGGCTCGGATGAATGCCTCAAAGTCAGCCTTGGTGATCACCTCCTGAGAAGTTAGAGCTCTGCCTTCACTTTCACCCGCCTTGACATTTGGACTAGCCCCTGATGAGCCAGCACCACTTGCTTCAGCAGAAAGGTGAGCCTTAGCTTCTCTATCCTTGTTGAACTTGCTCGGCCTGAGGTGTGGATGTAGGATCCAGCACTGACTCTTCTTATGCCCTGCCGCTTGCAATGCTCACAGCTTCCCTCATACTTCTCATACTTCCTTCCATCTCCACGGTACGCTGCCTTGTTTGCTTGCGCCTCTTCCGCTTTATGAGCCGTGGACATTCCCTTCTTGCCTCCAAACAACCCAAGAGAGCCTTCCTCCTTCTGAAGTTGTGCGCATACCTCCTCCATGGATGGGAGAGTAGGTGATCTCAGGATATGCTTGATCACATCCTGGTAGCTTTCATCTAGAGTCATCAATAGCCCAAACACCTGATCTTGCTCTCTCCTCTCAATGAGCGATTCCTCATCAGTTGTGTTGGGTCTAAGACTCTCAAGTTCGGACCACAAAGCTCCAAACTTCCCCATGTGCTTGGTGAGATCTTCTCCATCTTGCCTCAAGACGCTGATGGTTTGCTTCAGATCAAACACCCGACTTATGTTGGACTTGTTTCCATACCTCTTATGGAGCATGTCCCAAAGGCGCTTAGGAGTCTCAAAGTGCACGTAAGCTTCAAGTATGGGGAGCTCCAGAGAGGCATGGAGCACAGACAGCACCATCAAATCCTCTTGGACCCATCTCTTTGCTTCAGCTACCGCAAGAGTCTTCCCGTCGCCTTCTTCTTCATCTTCTTTGGCCACTGGCTCCGGACCATCATCTGTGATGTGGTTCCACAGCCCTAGCCTTCCAATGGTAGTCCTCACTAACTGGGACCACATCAAGTAGTTCGAGCCTCCCTTCAGTGCAACCGGAACTGTCACCAGTTTGCTAAAGTTGGTCGTCTCCATCTCCTCTTCTTTATCACACAAGAACAAACTCGCAAATGTAAAGAAAGGAACAAGGATCTCTCAATACCAAAGCCAACCTGGCTCTGATACCATGAGATTTTAGAGAGTAGAATAGGTATTGAGAGATTAAGAGAGATTTGGTAAGAGATTAAGAGAAGTTTAGAAGAGATTGTGAAAGAAATGGGGAGATTATGTATGATCCATGATGAACAAGAGAGAGACTAGAGAGAGAGTAACATAATCCGCTTGATCTTATTAATGAGAGAGTGTTTACAATATATAGGAGTGTGATACTAGGGTTTAAGAAGAGACTAAGCATGTGAGGTCAAAGATAAGATAGCCCTTTACTTTGAATCGAACCAATGAGCCTCTCCACACGCGTGGTCACTATGCTAAAAGTGAACCTTATCCTTCCAGCTTGTGCCAGCCTGTAGAGACGCTCTTCCTCTATCCATCAACGTCATATGCCTTCTTTGGTCGAGGTAAAACATGATCCGAACGTGAACTTCTTCTCGCGGTAACACATCTTTACCGCATGGTCGATACCGTCTGTACGGCCGTACGGCCATGGTACGGACCTGTACGGACCGGTACGGACGGTTCTCCCTAAGGTTAATCCTTCTCCTCTACTCAACATCACAACCTCTTCAACCCTGAACAACTCTCCTCATATTCCTCAGCTCATCTCAACAGATATGTGTACTGATGGACAGCCACGGATGTCCTGTGTGTGCTGGCGGATAGCCACAGACAGCCACGGACGTCATGTGTGTGCTGGGGGACACCCACGGACGTCCTGTGTGTACTGAACAGACAGCCCACGTGGGCCAAAAATCACCCAAACAGTCCACTGGAAGGGCCAGCGTGATGAATCAAAGGACCAACGTGCTGATATGTGTACTGATGGACAGCCACAGACGTCCTGTGTGTACTGACCGACACAGAAGGACACACACGGACAGCCACGGACGTCCTGTGTGTGCTGGCGGACACCCACAGACGTCCTGTGTGTACTGAACAGACAGCCCACGTGGGCCAAAATCACCCGAACAGTCCATGGGAAGGGTCAGCGTGCTGAGTCCAAGGACCAATGTGCTGATATGTGTACTGATGGACAGCCACGGACGTCCTGTGTGTGCTGACGGACACACACAGACACACACAAACAGCCACGGACGTCCTGTGTGTGCTGACGGACACACACAGACGTCTTGTGTGTGCTGACGAACACCACGGACGTCCTGTGTGTACTGAACAGACAGCCCATGTGGGCCAAAATCACCCGAACAGTCCACGGGAAGGGCCAGTGTGCTGAGTCCAAGGACCAGCGTGCTGATATGTGGACTGATGGACAGCCACAGACATCCTGTGTGTGGTGATGGACACACACAGACACACACAAACAGCCACGGACGTCCTGTGTGTGCTGACGGACAGCCGCAGACATCCTGTGTGTGTTGGCAGACACCCACGGACGCCATGTGTGTACTGAACAGACAGCCCACGTTGGCCAAAATCACCCAAACAGTCCACGGGAAGGGCCAGCGTGCTGAGTCCAAGGACCAACGTGCTGATATGTGTACTGATGGACAGCCACAGACGTTCTGTGTGTGCTGACGGACACACACGGACACACACGGACAGCCATGGACGTCCTGTGTGTGCTGACGGACACACATTGACGTCCTGTGTGTGCTGACGAACACCCATGGAGGACCAGCGTGTGCTGACGGACACACACGGACACACACGGACAAACACAGACAGCCACAGACGTCCTGTGTGTGCTGACGATAGTCACGAAGAGCCACATACATCCTGTGTGTGCTGGCGGACACCCACAGACGTCCTGTGTGTACTGAACAGACAGCCCACGTGGGCCAAAATCACCCAACAGTCCACTGGAAGGTTCAGCATGCTGAGTCCAAGGACCAACGTGGTTATATGTGTACTGATGGACAGCCACGAATGTCCTGTGTGTGCTGACGGATAGCCACAGACAGCCACGGACGTCCTGTGTGTGCTGGGGGACACCCACGGACGTCCTGTGTGTACTGAACAGACAGCCCACGTGGGCCAAAAATCACCCAAACAGTCCACTGGAAGGGCCAGCGTGATGAATCAAAGGACCAACGTGCTGATATGTGTACTCATGGACAGCCACAGACGTCCTGTGTGTACTGACCGACACAAAAGGACACACACGGACAGCAACGGACTTCGTGTGTGTGCTGGCGGATACACACGGACGTCCTGTGTGTACTGACAAGACAGCCCACGTGGGCCCAAAATCACCCGAACAGTCCACGGGAAGGGCCAGCGTGCTGAGTCCAAGGACCAACGTGCTTATATGTGTACTGATGGCAACCATGGACGTCCTG